>NC_140535.1:21793525-21863525 GCF_057382185.1 Mchenga conophoros | reverse complement strand
TAGGCAAATTTATGGCCAGATTTTGTTCTTGTTGTTGAACGCAACATGAGGAATTCATTATTGGTGAGACATGAAAACATAGCGTGG
Organism: Mchenga conophoros; assembly: GCF_057382185.1. NCBI lineage: Eukaryota > Metazoa > Chordata > Actinopteri > Cichliformes > Cichlidae > Mchenga > Mchenga conophoros. The sequence continues at coordinate 21,863,438 of NC_140535.1, read as the reverse complement.
CGTTTAAAGCTTTTTCATGGCTTGTAACCTGGAACTCCTCCAGTAACTGATTTCATTTAAACAGAAGGTATAGAACATTTGAAAAATGGTGCTTGTGTAATTGACGATAAATCTTAAATCTTTAGCTATTTTTATGAGAACAACTGCATCTGAAAGGAATGCTGATTACCTGTAGCGGTCCAAGGATAACTTGAAACATGTCAGCCAGTGTTTCTGTGCAGCTGCAGTCAGATTCAGTAAAACTTGGGGAGAAACTCTCAAACCTACCTCCACCAGCTCCTGGTCCAAAGCCTCCTAGAGCAGTACCAGTGCCTCCTGGTCCACCTCCTCCAGGCTGAAATCCTGTCCCAATGCCTCCTGGTCCAAATCCGGTTCCAGCTCCTGGCCCGACTCCTCCAGTCGCACCTCCAGCAGGTACATATACCCCTGTTCACAGTGTGCAAAAGCAATGTGTTTAATATTGTAGGTTTTTCTGTGCCTGTAGAAATATTCTGCTATAAAAAAACAGTGGGTATTATTGATAAAATAAAGTTGCACAGTTCTTTTTATATGAGCAGACAAAGCCATTTACATCACCTTACAAACACAGCAATTTATTGGTGACCATGTTTCGGGCTCCTGACAGAATTTGTGGAATTTGTGAGTCATCTGTCGGCGCTAATAGGGCATAATTTTCACCTCTTTGCAGGATGTAACCCATTTAATTTGCCTAAACACCAAGGATTACATTTAACAAATAGAATCTAATGCCACACAAGCAGGTAGATGATGAAAAGTGTGGAAAGCGTGTACGTGTGCGCTTGTCCGCAACGATTATCATCTCTTTGCTCCATATCCGAGTTTCTCTGCAGCCAATAACAAACGCTGTTTCATACAAATGGCATGCTTCGGTCACAATTCTCACACTTTTTTGCACCTATGTTGTTTTCAAATCACAACAACCAAAAATAGAACCAGGGAGCGTGAACAACTATAAAAGGAAAGGCTTTCTAAGATCCCACAGTCCAGATGTGTAAAGGTCTGTAGGGATTCCTAAAGAATGTGGGTTACTGATCTCATAGTGTTGCCATGTACAGCACATTTCCAACACAGTAAATAACTTAACTGTTCGGTCATTCAGCTCTGCCGGCTAGATTGTTCTGGACAGGCTTGCCAAAAGGCTTTTGTTGTTTTTGGAGGAATTTTTATTGGAATTAAACATTGGACAGGACAGGTATGCTCTCAAATTCACCAGAGATTTGGTCACTGTTTGGAAAGGGATTTTTCTTCAGGGTCATTAATAACTCATTAGTGAAGTAATAATGCCTGCCACATTTAATTGCTAAGTCCATATACAAATATTACTGTTTTAGGCCATGCTAGCCTAACTGCGGGAACCCCAGAGGACAAATTCTGCTGAATTTGGTGATTATTTCCTTTATTACAATCAACAGGTTTACATCTGAGCTTCAGATTAAAACTGGTCTTTCATTGTTTTGGATGTTCTTCAATGCACTTTGGTGAGCTGGTTGTTTTTGCAAGTTTTATTCCCATCACCGGGTTTCAATTAGTTCAATATCTTGTTTTATAGCACCCAACAACTTGGATTAATTTGCAAGGAGTTATAACTTCACAGAGTCTGAACTTCAGTTTTGTTATTTTAAAGCTCAGAAAAAGTCACAGTATGTCTGATGGCTCACTTAACATCCAAATCCAGTGATCATATTTCACTCAAGGCAGGAAAACCTTTTGTCATGTAATCCTCTTTTCACTTCTCATTTCCTGCCATCGCAACACTGACTCTTATCTAATTTAGAAAGACAAAAACTTAAGTAACACTTCATGTATCCAGCAGCTTAATTGTGCGCTCTCTGTATGCTGGCCTTTTTTTGTCACTGAAGTCATCACGCAATGCAGACTTCAGGAGGTAGGTGGTCCTATCAGATAAAGGCAAAAAAGCAATCTGGCATTCTTACCTTATTTTTGGCTTCTGCTTCTAAAACTCACACAGTTTAACTTTTGCTGTACCCTATAAAGTCTGTGCTGAGGTTTTCAATTTATTTTTGGCTTGAGGTACCATTTTAAAGAATGCAGATGTTGAGATCCCAAGCAAGACCAAAACAAAGAAGCTAAACAGCAGATACCATCTCCTTGCTTTCCAGTGATCGTGCAGTGGTTCAGCCTGACCTCGAGTGAATGCAAATTACACAACAGTCTAGAACAGCTCTTAAACCAGCGGATGTCTCGTCTAACAAGACAGGAAGAGTTGAGGGGGAACCTCTTCAGATCAGCCGGCTCAAAGCTTAAACAGACAAGACAATGAAAAGGCATCTTGGAGGGATGAGGTCTGGAGCACACAGTTTGAATTAAACCTTTTAATACGGTGCAACACCTCATTAAAAGCTTTAAGTATAACCCTGTTGTCCAGACCTCATGCCTCAGGAGCTGACTGTGAGAAAATGAATACACCTGGGCTTTGAGAAGTTATTTGTCTAAAGTGTGTCATCCTTAATTTACGCGTTCACCTGCTTCAGCACTTTCTTCCAGACAGATGAGGGGGGAGGAAACTAGCATTTGGAAAGTTAAAGCAGCAATATCTTAGAATCACTCAACAAAGCATTGTCTTCTTGATTTATTGTTAAGAAAAAAATGCACTTTTTATGAACATATAAGGCATGTTGACTGCAAGGTCAATGTAGTATTTTCAGAAGGCTGCAAATGAATTTGACTAAGAAAACCATTTTTAGACTTTAAGTTCTTCAGAGTTGAGATGGGACAGGCTGCAGACATGTTGGTAATGATGCTACACTCATGGTGCTAAGAAATAGCTTCTTCAGTCAAGTAAATTTAGCTCTGTAGTAGATTTTTGGACATTGAATACAATGTGCTTTCACTGAGGAAATCGATGGTATAATAATAGAATAATTGTTAGCGGCCAGTTTATAAATGCAAAACCTCTCACAGATCTCATAGAACATAGACAAACAAAGAAAAAAAGAGCTGTCCATGAATTTCTCTTTTACAAATGCTAAAGAAACTTTATGTGACACCTGATCTCTACTGGGTGCCACACACATGCAGTAAAGGGGACCCACCTCCTTGCAGCGAGGGTTTCCACAGAGCCAGGAGAAGGACTCCATGCAGGTATGTGGCCACCGTCCCTCTTGCCATCCTGCTCCAAAATGTCCCTCTCCTCTCCCAACTTGCAGGTTTTATCCCCAGCAAGCCTATCAGGGCTTACCGAGGCCTTCAGAAAGAAGGAGGGAAAATGAGTGTGAGCATAAAAAAAGAGGGGGGGGGGGGGGGGATGCAAAACAGGACAGTGTGTAATTGGCTAAAGACAGAGAAAGAGAGCGATAGACAAGGAAAGAAGGGGAGAGGGAGAGAAAACACACTGGATCACCTCATTAAAGCAAATGGGTTGTTCTAACCCCCCAGACTGTTGGGATGCATTTATTTTGCTCTTTGCTGCCAAGAAAAGAGAGTACGTAGGGTGGGTGGGAGTTTGGGAGAGAGAGCAAGGGAGGTTTGGGATGAATGAGTGACTATGAATTTGAAGAAAATGGGGGGGGCACTTCTTTGTTTTTCTCCACAAATCATTAAGAAAAGACAGAAGTGTGAGTGTGCCCTGGATTCCACTAGTGTTCCAGGTTAAAATGCAGGAAAACTAGAGTGATTCACTATATATGATAGATCTTTAGTACTAACTAATGAGTACTGATGTGTTTTTACAAAAAAGCTATAGATACCAATGATGGACAGAGTTTTTAATATTGTCGTTTGTTGTGTTCATTCAGGTAAATACAAGACCAGGACTGAAGGTTGGCAAGCGGTGATGGATTAGTCAATGTCCTAAGAATTTTTTTTTTACTAATTTACCTGATCATGCAACCTTCTGCAGGAGAGGAGATGATGCAGAGAGGTGGAGGAGAGACACACAAGAAACAGCAGCCAGTACCACAAAACATTAAAAAAGAGAAGAAAAGCAACATGTAAAAATGCTATGTAGGCATCAAAATGTAAGCATCATCCTAATCAGAGACGTAACCCTGCCAGTTTGTCACCTTTTGACTTTTCATCCACAAGTCTTTGTCTTTTTTATGTCCCCACTTTGTGTCCAGCGGCCTCGGCTGACTCGGAGACACACCAGTCAGGATACCTGATCAGTGTTTTTATTTAACCAGGGCTATTACTGGGGTTTTCTCTCCATGTTTGGGCTGGCTGGTCCTGTCTGGCAGGATTGCCGAAATAATTTCTTTCTCTGGAGGTAATGGGCCTGGAAACAGATGAAGTAAATGAGCTAATGGCACCTAAAGACTGCAGGACTGAGGATGGGTGAAGCACTTGAGTCCTCTCACATAGACTGTGCTTCTTGTTCTTTGGCAGAAAAATGTGGCTTCATAGTGGATATTAGATCATTTCACTGACCTCTTCTTTACAGCCACAATCAGCTGTAGACCTATGACCAGTGACTTGTGGTCACTCAGGTAAGCAAAGCTGGGTTTCAGGGCTTGAAGAATAACATTTTCATGCAGTGCAAGTTTCCTCTTTTGCAGTGGCTGATCTGAAATGTGGCAGATGTTTCTGTCATGTGTTCATGTAGACTCATTTGGCTTTGTTATCTTTAAAAACTAGTAAATGGGAGTCTTTTATTTTTATTTCTACATGAGTGTATAGTCTGGCCATTTTTGTCTGTTTCAGAGACAAAGAAGGAGAGAGTCGGTACCTGACCCCCCATAATTGGTCTTAAATTGTCGTTTTATTGCTCCGTTTTCAGACTGGGTATGCTTTGCGTTTAGCTTTGATGGAACTTCATAGTTATGCAGTGAAATAATGTTGGGGTAATAATAATAAAGGTTAATAATGGAGGGAAAATTGAGAATGAAAGCAAAGCGAAAAGTACGTGTGTGTTATGGTCAATGCAGGTGTAAAGCGAAGACTGAGAATAATCATAGAACACACATTTAAAATAAACTATGACTGACCATTTATTTTCAATCCTACATTACATATATTTTACTCATGTTCATAAATCAGACATTAATACCTCAAATTCTCTGCATCTGCAGTGCAGTGCTCATATATGCAGACTACCTTTTGCTCATCTGCAACCTCGACTATCAGCTTTTTGCTTTAGATCTCTTTGCAAGGAAAGTAAAATTATTCCCTCAGTCAGATGGATCCATCCATCCATCTGGGTTAGTGGTATGGAGAAGATGAAACTTTCCTAAGCCAGCTAAACGACGTAGTCTCTCCAGTATATCCTGGGTCTACCCCTGGGCCTCCTTCTGGTCAGACGTGCTTGGAACACCTCAGCTGGCTCCTTTTGAAGTGGAAGAGTAGTGTCTGTACTCTGAGCCCCTCCCAAGTACCAGAACTTGTCACTCTGTCTGTAAGAAAGAAAACTTTGGAGGAAGCTAATTACTGCCACTCATAACCGGAGCTCATGGCCAAAGGTAAGGGTAAAAACGTTGATCAGCCAGGCAAATGACAGCTTTGGTTTTAAACTCAATGATGAGCATCCTCATCACTGCTGGTTCTGCACCGATCCATCTGACAATCTCCTGCTCCAGTCTCACCTCACTTGTGATCAAGGCCCTGAGATAAATAAACTCCTCCACTTGTCTTTGACCCAGAGTGGGCACCACCCTTTTCCAGCTTACAACTATGGCCTCAGAGTATGAGGTGCAAATTTTACTTCCTGTCCCCTAACACTCCACCACCACCATCCCAGTGCAAGCTGGAGGCCACCACCTGATCAAGTCAATAGACCCACATCCTCCACAAAAAGCAGCGATAGAATCCTGAGACTACCAAAGTGGACGGCTTCCTATACCTGGCTACACCTCCAAATTCAATCCATAAATTTTTTTTAACAGAATTAAGGCGACCCACTGTGAATGGATCTGACTTACTGCTGGCAATACAGACCAAGTTCTCACTGTGGATGTACAGGCCTCAAGCGGCTTGTAAGAACAGGGCAGATACCCTATATTTCCAAAGCACAGTGCTGTTAACTGCCTGCGACTAACTATAAAATTAAAAGCAGCACAAGTTCCTAAAAGTCTCTAAAATAGATGTAGTCAGAGTTATCAGTGTTTTAGACACACATTTTTTTCACAATGAGGGAAATGAGAGCTAATTATTAATTCTGAGTACAACTTTCCACTACAGTCAACACAGTCTTCGGGGTGACATAAGCTCGCATCTGCATATGTAAACACAGGGAGAAACATTAGTTCAGCAAGTTCAGTAACACTCAGAGTTACTCCTCGGGGTCTGCATGTTGTCCCAGTGGTTTTTTAGGCTCCTGGCCAAAATCTAAAGCCAAGTCTAGTTTCATTGAGCGTAAAACTGTTAATTCGATCTCATTAGTCCTGTGGTGGATGGGGCAGCACCTAATATCCAGTATGGCTGTACTGACACTGAGCCACGATTTGTAAGAGAAGGACAGAGGAGCACATTTGAAAATTACAGTTGGCTCTCACATCCGTAAAGTTAAACAAGTCTTGCACAGAAACAGAGCAATGAACAAAGGAAAACCGCGACACCCATAACAGTATTTCATGTTACAGCACAATGTTGGAAACACTAACAAACCAAAATATAACTGCTTTCAGAACGTGTTTCCAAATTTAAGACCTTCTCTTGCTGTTGCAGAGCTCTCCACAGAGTCTCTTATCATAAACGATTAAAAAGGCACGGCTGTATTTCATCCATAAACATGCACAGACGGTAATGGATAAAAAGTTTTATGCTCTTAGACCAGATCTTTACTTTAGAAGCCAATTGCTCTAATAGATTGTGTAATAGTCTGCCTTTAGTTGTGTGATGCACGTGTGGGATAAGGAAACAGTAATGGGCTTGTAAGAGTATGGTAAATGGACCGGTACTGACATAATGCTTTTATACTCTATTTGAGCACTCAAAGTGCTTTCTTACTACAAGCCCATTCATACACACATATCCATCCATCCATCCATCTATCCATGATCCAACCATCCATCCATCCAACCAACCATCCATCCATCCATCCATCCATCCGTCCAACCAACCAACCATCCATCCATCCATCCATCCATCCATCCATCCATCCATCCAACCAACCATCCATCCATCCGTCCATCCATCCAACCATCCATCCATCCAACCACCCATTCATCCATCCATCCATCCAACCATCCATCCATCCAACCAACCATCCATCCATCCATCCATCCATCCGTCCAACCAACCAACCATCCAACCATCCATCCATCCATCCGTCCAACCAACCAACCATCCATCCATCCATCCATCCATCCATCCATCCATCCATCCATCCATCCATCCATCCAACCATCCATCCATCCAACCAACCAACCAACCATCCATCCATCCATCCATCCATCCATCCATCCATCCATCCATCCATCCATCCAACCATCCATCCATCCAACCACCCATTCATCCATCCATCCATCCAACCATCCATCCAACCAACCATCCATCCATCCATCCATCCATCCATCCATCCATCCATCCATCCATCCATCCATCCATCCATTCATTCTCTTCTCATTCACATTTTTTCTATCCTAATCTTTTTAACCTAACATTCACAGATTTAAGGGTGACTCTGGGTTCAGTATCTTGCCACTTGATACGAAGATGGAACCACCGACCTTTCTATTTATAAGACAATCCGTGCTGCTTCCAGAGCCACAGGCCTTTATTTAAGCAAAATTTAAAGAAAGGCACTCTAAGACATTCTCTGCATATCCTGTGACCTGGATACAGGCCTTCTCTTTTATTAAACTTTAATCGACATCACTGAGCAGAATGAAGCATGTGTCATGCTACAAGTGGTGCATGAAAGGATGTTAACTTTGTCCTGTTTTATTCTGGAATATTAATTTTAGTCTCTTTTCATCTTTGTCATTTTCACTTATTGTCTTTGTTTGTGGTCCCTCCATCCATCACGTTTAACTGCTTGTCCAGGTGAAAGTCACCATCCATGCTGTCTTTAACCCCCACAGCCAATTTAGTATAGCAGTTAACCGTCAGCAATGTCTTTGGAGCTTTTGAGGAGGCGTAAACATTAAAGTGCCACACAGGCAGATTTGAAGCCTGGGCCTTCTTGATGTGAGGTGACAATGCTAAATGCTGCACCGCCGTGGCGCCCTGCTTGTGTTACCCCCTTGGTAATTGTCTGTCATGCCCTAATGAGTATCAGCGGTATTTGTAACACATGTTTCCAATTAGTCAATCAGTATATACGCGTGCTTTCTTGCACTCCCCAGTTACCAGATTGTCTTGACCTTGTCTTCATTTTTTTCAAACTTTACGGCTTTCCTCATGTTCTTATTATTTTTCTTGTGTTTCTAGTGATTCCCTGTGCATGACCCTTTGCTTTTTTGCCTCCCGATTGTCTGGATTGTTTGACTTTGCCGACTACCTTAAAGTGAACAACCACCACTTGATTTTTTTGTTGAAAATTCATCCTGCACTTGGTTCCTCTGCGTCTGGACGTTGCATCAATTAACACCCCCCAAGTTACCACAAACTTTGGGATGTAACTTGGTTGTGAATCATGTGCATTATTTTTTTGCATCTCAAGGCACATATCATCTAATTGCATTACACTTAAGCGAATGCTGACATCCCCTCAACAGTTATCTCCAAAACTGGATAAAAAGCACTAAATAAAATTAATTTTAGGGAGAACTATCCTTTTAACAGTCCTAGGAAAAACATTCAATTGATTATCAGAGTTAGGAGCATTATCTATCAAGTTCTATTGTAGTGTAGTTACAGTGGAAACATGTAGACATGACATCATGTTGTCTGTATTTGGCCAGTCATCCCTCAGGAATAAGTAGAAATTACCACTCTCCAAAATTGGCTAAAGAAATACTCGTTCTGCTGCCAACAATCCTTTAAACAAAGTTAAAGTGTTATTCTTCACATGACTGTGGCCATCAGTGAAGTGATGTGTGTACACAGTGTGATTCATGTAAACCTTGACAGCCATGCCTGCTGCAAACACACTGCAGTCTCTCTCATCCACCTGCTGCCCACTTCCCACATCCATCCACACAACCTGCAGTGCCACGCGTGCTCGACTGTGCCAACTCACAGAAGCATATCAGTGTTACAAATAAAGCAGCTGGCTGAGTCGTGCCTGTTTTGAGTTTACCTAACGTCTACCTAGGGTTTACCTAACGTCTGCTGCCTATATATGGGCGCGTGTGGAGTGGAGGAGCGCTAACCCCCCTTCCTTGACCAGACTAGTAATTTACCCCTCTGGGGTGATGGAGGGAAAGAAAGTTGAGTGATGGAGAAGAAAAGGGAGGCAAAAGCAAGCAGAAAAGTTGTAACCCAGATAGAAAGAGCACGCTCACGTGCATGTGGATTCTTTAGACTTGATAAACTGGCTGCAGAGCTGGTGAATGTCAAGCTGGAGCTTCCCGAGCAATCCATGCCAAAGGATTGTACCTGGAAATCTCATATGGCAAGCCTTACATGCGCCCTTCAAAACAAGTGACCGTGGAAGTAATTTATTTTGCTGGTGCTCAAGTGCAGCTAATTGCTTCTGTCTTTGTAAAATGTAACGCCGTGAATTGTTAGTCTTAGACAGCAGATGTGTCTTTGTTTGCTTTAGATGTAGCAGCGAAATTTAGCAATTCATCCCAATATTTCCTGCTTGGGGTAGTTTAGTTTGATGTTCAACCAATAATTCTCAAAACACCTAAAAATAACTGCAATGTTTAAATTTTGATTCTGAGGCTCTTAAATCTACAAAACTTTTAAGAGGACATTGTTGTCTCAGATTTCTTTTCACAGTAGTAAAAGTGACTCAGTGTAATCTCGCCAAAGATCTTATAGAAAACGAAACTATGTGTTATGTGTTCTGGTACCTATGAGTGCACAGGGGCACTCATAGGTACCAGAACATGCTTCTGCTCCAATGAGTAGTTGTATACAGTCATGACAAGCTCTCAGTTTGATCTGGGAAGAGACACAAAACCCTTGGGGTTGTGTCAGGAAAGTCATCTGATATTAAAAAAAATCTGGCAAATGAGAAAGCGGAAAAATGTTGCATTATTTTACAATTTTTTGGCAAATAAATAACATTTTGCTGGGGTGCATTGGCTACAGTTTTGTCCCAACTTCAGCAATGTTGGATATGAACTTCTGTGCCAAATTCAAATTGATGGTGAGGTTTCTTTATGATGCTTTTTGCAGCTTTTGTCTCTTTGTCCTCATGTCTATCTGTTAGCATCTCCATGAGGAAAGTTTAGCCACAGAACAAGCAACATTTGACTAAAATTTTCATACTCTGGTGATACTGCACATGATTATCTCCACTTGAACCAACATAGAAAAAGAAACTGGGGCATCCTCTAGTTATTAGTGGTCCCACATGTGTCAGACCATTTAAACTGATGACCGTAAGCATTTGCTTAAGTGGCTGAATTAAGCCATTGAGACAGAATTACATCATGATAGCATAGGAGCACTTACCATCCCCATAAGAGATTTTTTTCTCCTCTGTTTTCACAGACAGACACACAAAGTCAAAAGGAAACGTACGCATAGTTTATTTGTCTGGTTACACAAATAGAGATTCCTTAAGTACAAAACAGACGTTTTTTTCACATCAGATGACTAATGCTGAGCATTGTTGCACATTAACAGCAGGCCCCTTCCCATGACTCACAAAGAACGCCTCGGCACGGAGGGGAGAGGCTTCTCCTCTCTGGAGGGTTGAAACAACAGCAAATCAAGAGCAGCGCCTTACATAAACAGTGCAGCTCTATAACATATGGAGGGGCTATCCATCAGGAGGCTGAAAGACATGAAGGAAACAGGAAAGAGTTTGGAGAAGGAGGCCATGAAAAGAAAACCGTGTGCTTGTGTGTGATCAAGAATCTTTTGATTGTAGCCAAATGTCAAAGTTACACACACTTATAGTGAGGCTGTGAACTCAGCATAAATCAAAGGGTAATTTCTCTGTTACAGTTTTTCTCGATTGGTTTGGGTCATTTCTTGAAACCGAGATGACAATCTCAAAACCATAAGGTCATTTGGCCAAACAGTCTTACAGTTCTGCCCAACAGTATAGCTCACTAGCAAAATCAAATATCCTTCCCCAAACTCTTCGTCCATGCTTCAAAAGCAGATTCCTTTCCCATATAAAAGGTCAGTACAGTCAAAATAGCACAGATCCTTCTCAATTGCCTTGGCACATGTGCATTCATTTAGTGCTTTTGTCAAAATAACCTGGATGGTTTAGCACAACACCATGGATCCCCTGCAAAAGCTCACACCTCTCCCAAAAGAGTTTATCCATGTGTCAAAACTAAATATCCTTCTCATATAAATAGTCAATGCCCCCAAAATGCATTATACTTTTGGCATTGTTTAAGCACTGCAAGTCAAAATGCTTAGACGTTCTGTCACTGAGGCACAGGTCTAGCAACAGAATACCACTATGAATAAAACTAAAAGATGTTACAGTAAAATCAGCCTCCAGTAAACCACTCATACTCAAGGAAACTGTAAACATACTTATCCGTACAAAGAAATGTTAACATTAGAGAACATACTGTGAAAAGAAAACATATACAGGATTCTGTAAATGTGAACAGTTATAAACACAAACAAAAAACAAAAAAAACAAAAAGAACTCTAGCCTACCATACTGTAAATAAGGTTTCAGAACTATAGTACAGTAATATTTTCAGTGGTCGCCATTGTCACCCTCTCCTTCCTGGCCACCATCCTCATCCCCCTGGCCATCGACGCGCTGCTCGCTGTCAGGCCATAAATTCTCATCCATATCGTAACGGATATTTTCCCTTGCGATGCACCGAGGGAAGAAACGGCGTGAATGTCTCAACCATCCCCTACATTGATCCCCTGCGATGTCCTCACATGCAGCATCCATTGCATGCAGCAGGGCCCTCTGGTCTTGAGCCTGATGCTCATACACCCTCCACCTCCAAGCTGAAAAAAAAACCCCTCAATTGGATTTAGGAAAGGAGAGTAAGGTGGAAGAAACTCCATCAGCATCCGGGGATGGGTGGTGAACCAGGTTCTGATGCGTGGGTCGCGGTGGAAGTTCACATTATCCCACACAATGACATAATGTGGTAGCTGAGGTCCTTCTTCACCTCTCTCATTTTCTGGGATCAGATCAGTATAAAGGTGGTCCAAAAAATTGAGGAGCTTTTGCGTATTGTAGGGCCCTAAACTGGGAATGTGTGTGGCCACACCTCTTTCTGATATGGCGGCACACATTGTTATATTTGCTCCTCGCTGGCCTGGGACATCCACAGTGGCTCGGTGGCCAATGATGTTACGGCCACGCCTTCGACCTTTGGCCAGGTTGAAGCCAGCTTCATCAACGAACACTAGGATGTGAGGGGTTTCGTTGCCTTCTAATGCCATTATTCTCTACAATAGAATAGAAATAAATCTAATCAGTCAAGTAGAGACAGATACTGCAGGGAGGATCTAAAGTACTGTAAAAACAGGGAGTGGACAACTGAAGACAATTTCTAGGCAAAATGCTCTAGTCACACAATTCTGAAGGTGGATTCTGAAGGTAAAAAGGATAACGCAAAACAAAAAAACAGTGGTAACCATGTCTTACTGTAACAGTGTTACAATGATAGACAACCAGTAGTTGACTTACATGCACATACTGGTACCGCAGCCCTTTCACTCCGTCAGAGTTTCTCTCAAATGGTACCCCGTAAATCTGTTTCATGGTCATCTGAGATGTGGGAAACTGCTCCTTCGTTAGTTCTACTTTCACCTGATTGATTGTCAAGTACTGTCGTAACTTTATCAAATGTTCCAAGACATACTTTCATGGTATTATATCTCTGACTAATTTTGACAGTTGAACAGACAATTGTGCATATGATGACTTACACACTGAAACCATGCTGATATGTTTTGGAGTGAGTGACCATTTCACTGAAAAATCAACTAATCAGTTTAGATCGCCAAGATCTATTTATTTGGAAAATGTGCTAAATGTGGGCTCATTGTGCTAACTGTAGCTACTTGTACATAATCATTTGAAAAGAAGCACAGAGTCACTTGAGACATGTACTAAAGCATTTGCAATTTGATAAAACCAATGAGAAATGACATTCTGTTGTGAACAATTGCAAGGTGGTTTGGAGATTTGTCCATGTTATTTTGAGAATGTCATCTCGGTTTCAAGAAATGAGCCAAACCAATCGAGAAAAACTGTAAGTCACAGATCAGGTTTCAGGTACCAGGACGTGAAAATGAGACAGGCTTTTTTCCTGATAATGTTCTTCTTTTGAGTGGATGGTGTGTATTTGCCTGCGTGTGCTTGTGTGTCACTCTCGCTGTCAGATGGTTTGTGTTGAAGCTTTGTCAGGCAGACTGATGTAAATGGAATGATGAGGTCAGTGTTTCAGTTCATGCCAGGCGTACTTTGACATGGCACATATACACTGATCCGCCACGACATTAAAACCACCTGCCAAATATTGTGCAGGCCGCCCTCGTGCCGCCAAAACAGCTCTGACCTGTCGGGGCGTTGAGATGGGACCTCTGGGGCTCTTTGAAGTGTTTGGCACTGAGGCGTGGGCATTTTCTCTTTTGTGTCCTGTGGATTGCAGCAAGGGGCCTCCATGGATCAGATTTGTTTTACAGCCAGGTCAGCACCTTGGGATCTTTGTCCTGTTCCTTAAGCTGTTGCTTAATAGTTTTGTAATAGTTTACTGGGGGAGGCTGCTGCTAATGTAGTGCAGCACTTTTGCTGTGGGAGAGTGTGCTTAGTCATTCCCCTAAACAGATCAGCTCTTGTGCCAAAGTAACATTCAGATGAATGCCAGGATCCAAAAAAACTTTCACACTGTTCTTGCTGTTGGTTATCATTGCACATTGACCTTTTTTCCACGTAATAATCCAAGGCCTGTACTGTCACCACGCAAAAGTGACACTTCAGGGATATCAATCTGTCCAGTTGGGAAGCATAAAGCATGCAAGCTTCCAAACTGAAAGTGAGAACATGCATTGTGAAGAGGCAACAACATGAGAGCCCCCAAAAAGAGATTCAATTAATGAGTGGAAGAAGACAGAAACCCAGTGAAGTAGAAATACTTCTGCAGCGACAGCAGCAGGACCCAAATCTGCTCCTTGTTGTAAAGAGGAGCAGGTGGAGCACTGCCAGACCCTAGAGTGTGTATTTTTCTGACCACATGTCAGAAGCAGACTCTGATAAGGGTAGCATAAGGACCGGGCATCCCTGAGTGGGACACCAGACCTGGCAGTTCTGCCACTGGCGTCCTGTTCTAGTGATAGCAAGTTCACATTGAGCAAATGTGACAAACGTGAAGGAGTCTGGAGACACTGCGGCAAAAGTGATAACACCTACAAATCGCACTGACCTTTTTCTTTAAGAGAAAATAGAAAACAGGAAAAGAGCAAAGCAGGGGATGCTGTTTATGCATTGAACAGCATCTGTTTATTTGATTTACCACAGCCCATTAACACTGCCAGATAGATGAATGGAACCATTCATCTATGTTATCAGATATAGGGTAAGGGGAGCGAAATGTTAAACAGCAGATTTATTGTTCCTCCATGGAAACATATTGCAGTTAATTTTGTTTCAGCTTCATTACATTTAATCATCTGGACTAAACCTCAACACAAAACGTCTGTTACATGGTGCCAGAATTTTCTCTCTTGCTCCTTAGCTTTAGGTTTTCAGCACAGTCTCCTCATCCTTGTTTCACCTGAAGTTTTTGCAGACGCTCATATAGCAGAGATAGAGCCAACGTTAGTACTGTAATTCATGTAGAGTCATCAGGTCCCAGCATGCAATCTGAAGTCATTCAGCTCCCTGAGTTGTTAGAGAAACACCCAATCAGACATCCTGATGATGATGAGTCCATCTCTGTCATCACCACAGTGTCAGGATTGAGGTGACCAGATGGAGGCGCTTATAATGGGAAAATCACCTCATTCACATACTGACAGCATCAGAGGTCTTTGAATAGACATCAGCCTCATGAACCATCTTAACCAATAAAATAGTGTTTAACACTAGAAAGCAGATGCAAGCCCTCACAGTTCACTTCTGTTATCTTACAGGGTTTTCTTCTCTTGGTCAGAATCTGAGTGATGAGTTTGGTGACGTAACAGCGACGTCTACTTTGGTTTGTTTAGCTCATTCAGTCAGCGACTGCGTCTCTCCTGTGTGTAAGCATGCAAACAGGAGACTGAAGGGGCTTTTTTAATGAAGCATCTGTGGAGTGGTTTGTGTTAGTCTCTCCTTTGGCCCCTTATATTTGCTCAGGTGCTAAAAATGTCCATCAATCTGTAACCACACCACCTGCAAATGTAGCTCTTGGCCCTTTTCCAAGTAAACTGTGGTGCAATGCATAAGGACTGAGAATATAATCGCCTCAGATACAGGAAATTGCTCTCAAATGCACAGGCGTAAGAAGACAAACGTTGACAAGAGGTAGCCAGAAATTACTCATAGGAGAAAGTCTAAGGTGACACTTTTTCATGATTCTGTATTAGTCTTTTTTTTGTTTTTACAGGATACGAACACAAAATATCACGAGAAGGTGAAAGGCTCGAACGTGTGAGAGGAAAAACATATGAGTCTAGTTTTGTTTGTAGCCTCTCTGCTCATAATATGCAGTCTGATCTTCTTTTAACCCACAGTTATAAAAGGATGCACTTATATTTTCTTTTAAGAACCCATACAGTGCTCACTTTAGTGGAAAGGTTTTAAAAATGAACTCTTGAGTCAATTTAGTGAACCTCTATGAGAAGGAACATACTTCAGATCAGTGCTTCCTGCAAAACTGTTTCACTTTATCAGGGTTTGTGTTACATCTTCATAGACCAAACCGCATCTATTCTAATCTGATCATCAGTCCACTGAACATTTCTTCAGATTTGGGAAATGTGTTCTCAACCACTTGTGCAATATAATGACATTTCACTCCATGCACCACCTGCTGGAGTATTGATGACCAAGTGATAATATGATACCTACAAAAACAGGGTTGGACAAAGCAACACTGTTCCACCACCTCTGGCATCTTGGTGTTTTGCACTGACCTTTTTTCTTTGCCTTGGTAGGTTGTTTGTTCTAAAATATGCCCACTTTGTCTCTGCAGACTTTGAATGCTCATTTTTATAGAAAGGGGTAGCTCAGTACCTCACATGTCTACTTCCACCTCACTACGTAGCCTTTTACAGGGTCACAAGCACATAGGTTCACATGCTTTTTAAAGTTTAGGCTATGAGTTATTACTCAGTTTCATTTAAGTTTTGTCCATAATTGTAGGTTTACATCACAAGAATTTGTGGATTTGTGTATCTAAAGTCCCATCAGGAATATAGCGATCGTGTCATCAGCAGAGGGAGACAAATGGACCCTGAACAGTCTCATGACAAGTCCATTTGAAGCCCCGGTTGTTAAAGTGTGACTAAAACGAAAAAATCTGCTGCTGGAGAAAACACAAAGAAACAAGACACTCACTGAACCTACAAGGACATAATAACAGACTTAAACCCAGACCCGGAAATATTTTTAGTGAGAAGTATTTCTACCTTAAATCCCCATTTTAATATGAAGCTGTGGCCTAACGATGAAACCCAGCATACGTAATATGAGACTACACAGATTTCTGTGTTAACGTGCTTATTTCAACAAGCTTTTTTTTTTATTGATTATAGCCCGAGGAATACATGTCACCACAACACTCAGGTCATAAGAATAACAGTCATCACATCATAAGTTATTCCTCTCATCATCATCAAGCCATGGTGTGTAACATAGTACTTAAGGCTTGTGGAACAACAGTATTTCATAGTGACTGAAATGCCTGAAAAACAGGATAAAGCGAACATATTAAACAGTAGATTAGAAAATACAGGTAAACAAACCATCACTAGAATCTGTTTTTAATCCTGCATGCATCGAAAATACGCAAAGACTTTTGTAACCAGCTCACGAAGAAAGATCCAGTATATAAGGCAAAACAGAGTTTGAACACTTCTAACATGTTTGAAAGTCAATATTTGGAATATCACCTTTATTCTTCAACACAGCTTGAACTCTCTGAGGCAAATGTTCCTATAATTTCATTAAGCAGCCTGCAGGAATCGTTCTCCAGGGTTCTTGAAAGAGATTCAAAGCACTTCTTTGGATGTTGCTGGATTTTGTTTAAAGCTCTGTCAAGATGATCTTCCCATTGGTTAAAAATATTGACTCTGGGGAGGGTAATATCTTCCATTTAATGTTTCTCAATCCAGGATTGCTTTTACTGCATTAGCAGTGTGTATTAAGATGCTGACAGTCCAGTGGGTTCTAGATGTTACTACAAGATTGATCAAAATGTTGGACACTGTACAATTCATCACTGATATGTTGCATTAGCACTGACTGCAGCTGTTAAGCTGTGCATGGCTGTCTGAGTTCACATGTGGTTTTCTATCCTTCTTCACGCTTTTTCACATTTTAATTTACTTACACACACAAACATCATGTAAAGTGCTCCATGTTGAACACATCACATTACTACTTACTGCTTTAAAACTACTTTGTTGTGTTTTTGAATCGCTTTAACACCATACACACAAGCTACTTTTTTTTTTAAATGATAATGGCTTATATGAGGACATCCTGAGAACATTTTAAATTGGGAGCAAAGACTTTTTAAACACACTTTCCACCACCATTGTGTTTCTTACTGTGCCCTGTCAGCTTCTTATCGCTGTAATGAATGCTGCCTAAATGCCGCTACAGCAGAGAGGTGGCAGGGCCTGCAGGTCACATGATGTTGTACAGCCACACAACATCTTAGCATATCACATCTAGTGAGCCGCGACTGAACACATTCCCTACATACAGTACAAAAATTATTTATGCACAAGACATTCACTGTTGTCTTAACTGTGGTGAAATGATATAATCTGACTTTACTCTCGATTAAAACACATTACAAAAATATGATAAAGAAAAACACTCAAATGTGACTGAAGGGAGAAACTCCTGATGCTGCAGGACTCTGATGGGGGACAACCACAGCTTAAGCCCAGTCTTGGTGGATGGATGTGTTCGCACAGGAAGAACGCATGCTACGTCTGTGGTGGAAGTACAGTATGCGTAGCACTGTGCAAGCCTACTTTTACAGATAAGTTGAGTGTCGAGGTAACATTTTACTTCTACCTGCAAACTTCAGCGCAAGTTATGTTGAACCTGTGTCAATGTTATAGAGCCCCTTTGTTAAAGTTTAATCTGCTGCATAGAGAGCAGTGCTACAAAATGACTGTATTTGAATATATGTATGTGAGATAATGTCATATAACTTTTCTGAATTTAATTGACTTTCTCCAAAATACCAACTGCCTCAGTGTACCAGATATACTTTTTATTGCTTTATGCGTCAGTCAGTAGATTATCTGTCCTTATTTATCCCATCGGTGAAGTCAAGTAGTTTGAAGTATGATTATTCACTTCCTCTGAGAGTATATTTACTGAATCCAAAGGGTCAAAAAATTACATAAAAAGGAAAGTAAGTAAGTAAGTAAACTTTATTTATTAAGCGCTTTTCACAGACAGACAATCACAAAGCGCTGTACACAAATATTAAAATATTAAAATAAACAATAAAATCAATAGACATTATATACAATGTAAAAGATCAAATGTAAATAATGTAAAAAATATAAAATATGTAGATCAACAAAAGGCTTGTTTGAACAGAAGAGTTTTTAACTGTTTTTAAAAGAATCCACAGAGTCAAGCAAACATAAATGTAGTGGTAAACTGTTCCACAGCCTTGGTGCAACAGACTGAAAGGCTCTGTCCCCTTTTGTCTTCAGTCGTGTACGGGGAACAACTAAGAGACTCTGAGTCTGTGAGCGGAGATGACGAGCAGCAGTGTATTTTATAAGAAGATTGGATAAGTAATCTGGAGCCTGGCCATTTAGTACTCTGTATGTTAAAACAAGAATTTTAAAGCAAATTCTAAACTCTATTGGGAGCCAATGTAAAGAATATAAGATGGGAGTGATGTGAACACGCTTGGTAGAGCGAGTTGGTAGTCTGGCTGCTGCGTTTTGTATTGTCTGGAGGCGAGAGAGAGACGATTTATCCAAGCTAGTAAACAGAGAATTACAGTAATCTAAGCGTGATGACACAAATGCATGAATGAGTTTTTCCAGTTTAAGGCTACTGTTAAAATATGTAGCCTTCATTTAGGTTTAAGGCCAGCACACAGATTTGCCAGAGATAAAAAAAAAAAGAAAAAGAAAAGAAAAAAAAGTAAAAACAGAGAAACAAAAATAAATAGACAAAGAAAACATCAAAGATTCGTGCAGTTAGCTGCATTAGTGCCTGATGTAGCACAAGTGTCATCTTAAACACCGAGACCTACGTAGAAAATTACCTTGAGACTTCAGTCTGAACCACTCCGGAGGGTCCGGCCCTCACTGTCCCTTAAATGGTTTTAAAAGGGGCCCTTAAATGGTATGTCCTTGAGCCTAACGCTTATAGCTTCCAAAGAGTTCTCTAGTTCAGGATGCAGATCAAGATGAAATTGTAGTGACAATGTCTGAAATCAACTGAAGAAAATACCTTTGCATTAAGTTGCTCCAGTGAAACATGGCTGCAGATCAGTGCTGCCGTTTGGACTCCAAGGATACAAACAACATGTTCAAAGAACAGCTCTTTTTCTGGTTTACTATTTTCTGTACAAACACTGATCCAGAAGTATGAAAAATGAACCTTTGGTAGTTTTATACCATAGTTAATTAGTAACAGTTGAACGACATTCATCACAGGTCACTTGAAACCTAACGCACAAAACATAAGCAACTCAAATGCAACTCTCTGGCTTTGCTGGGAAATAAACAACCTGCTGCCCTCATGATCCCACATTCATGTAATTATTTGGGAGTATCAAGGCCCAGATCATAAAAGTCCACCGGCTGTCAGCGTCGTCTTGACCCATAGAAGTTGGCATTTTGTCCACCACGTTGGCTTGGTTGCTCTGGGGCGACTGAAACTCTCTCAACATCGAACATTTCGCACTAAAGTCGAGCTTTCAGTGAATATTAGTCATTCTCGAACCTCCACACTGCAATAACCACACACACCCGAAACCTTGGCTGATCGTGACCTACACCCGTTTTCACACCTTGGCTCGTGTGATTAGGTGGAGCATTATTAGGGGGTCCATTGTCCCTCTTGGGGGGACACTCCCACAGGTCTTAAATCTCCACCTAAACACTTCCATCATATTTTTACTGTAGTGGTTTGCACTACACTATGGTGTCACTGCACTTTCACTCAAATGATACCAAGCTGCAGGAACACAGACGATGAGCTATTGCTCCACCATTTGCGTCACGTGACCCAGCCCACTGAGATTGCCTAATTTCTTAGAGGGGTTTATTTCGAAAGTGACGCTGATGCTTTTGGTAGAAGAGTCAAAGGTTTTTGCTGTTAGCAAAAGCTGTGCCTGATTTCCATGCCTGCGAAACTCAAAACAACATGTGTTTACTCTGTTCTGTGGCACTGAGTAAGCGCAACATTTGAAACTGATCCCTGTTTCCACACATGATGAGGTTTTTTTTGCATTTGTACGCAGAGTTAAAGCTACAGAATGAGCGGATAGATTTGGATATAAGTGAGTGTGATAAGTAGCTTTATAGGATGGTTAACTGAAATACAACACAAATTAAACAGAAATGTTTTTAAAGGCCTTTGTTCTCATAACGTGTCCGTTTGAGCCACACAGCATCTGACTGTTAGAGTGAAAGGATGCTTCTGTGAGCGACCTGTGCGACAACTGCACCTCCGCAAACACGGTAATTGCACTGATTCCTGTGAGAGGGGCTGTTTTTGTCTCCTACCATGTTTGGTTTCCCGAAGCATCGGCCAACAAAGTGAGAAAGAAAATGGTATTTTCTCCAAAAATATTAGAGAAACAAATATTGGGTGTCACGATGATGGCATGAATGAGGAAAGATCTGTTAGTCCTGCCAAGACTCAGTGCTGAAGTAAAGAGATGGAAATTATACGAATGCGCTGTTACAGTTTTTGCCCGTTGCTTGAACACATTTGGCAAAACGTCGCTCATTGTGCCAAAACTCTAAACACAAGTAAACACGACACAACACTGGGAAATATACCATACACATCTGTGCCAAAATGAAACTCCACTCCCAAAACCTAAACTCTGCTGTCAAAACCTAACATTCCTCTGTCAAAATGTAACTCTGTTGACAAAATGACACATACTTGCATCATATGCAAACACTTACAGATCAGGGGGAACACACTAGTCTTCTTTACATAAAACACTGCAGTCCTTGATTTCCATTGTGTATTCAGAAGGCACATTTACAGGAGACACATTTCCAAACAACCAAAAACGCAAATAGACCTACTCAATAGTGTACATCGCAGTACCATGAATTCAGATAAAGCAAAAAAAAAAAAACCACAACACAATAATACTGCAATAGAAAAAACACTATACTGTAAACACAAAAAACCATGACAATTGTGCATACGTGGGCTCATGGATCCCGCCGTCTGTTGGGGTCTGGCCACAGGACCTCATCAACATCGCAAGCAGTGTCCTCTCCCGCTGGGCACCGGGGAAAATATCCTCTTGCATGTCGAAACCATCCATGGATTGCTGTCACCTGAATGTCGCCGCAGGCCTGTTCCATTGCCTGCAGAAGAGGCATGCAGGCATGTAGTTGGCGGTCATATACACGCCATCTCCAAGCCGAAAAAAATTCCTCTATAGGGTTTAAAAATGGTGAGTAAGGGGGCAAGCATACCACTTCAAGTTGACTGTGGTTGGCGAACCAGGCCTGGACCAGAGCAGCCCGATGGAAACTGACATTATCCCATATCACCACAAACCTGGGCTGATCTGGTCTATTCTGTACAACTATATCATGGAGATCTAGAAATGTGAGTATATGTTGGCTATTGTATGGACCTAGTTTTGCATGATGATGCAGAAGCCGTCGAAGGCTTATGGCGGCACACAATGTGATATTTCCCCCGCGCTGCCCTGGAACGTGCACAATTGCCCTTTGGCCAATTACATTACGACCCCGTCGTCTTGTTTTGCACAGGTCGAATCCAGCTTCATCAATGAAAATGAATTCATGAGGCTGTGCAGCTCCATCCATGGCCAAGATTCTCTGTAAAAAAAAAAAAAAAAAAAAAAAAAAAAGAGAGAACATATTACTGTACTACAGTGCTACACATACAGAACCCTCACCCCATCACACGGGTACCTGTGTAGCTCTCAGAATGTATTCATGTGGTACTGATATGGTACATATTCAGCTCGAAGTCCTTTGACCCTGTCACTGTTCCTCTCAAATGGTACTCTGTAGAGCTGCTTCATGGTGATGCTGTGTTTTCCCAAGATGCGTCTGATGGTGGTGATGCTCACATGGTTTATGTTGTTGAACACTCGCCTGTCTGCAAGTATTTTCCGTCGTAGCTGGTGGAGACGGATGGCATTGTCTGCCCTCACTAGGTCCACAACGGCAAGTTCCTGCTGTTGTGTGAACAGGCGTTGCCGTCCTCCCCCAGAAGGTCTTCGGGTCATTCTGGAGGAATACAACCACATATTGTCATCGGTTTGCTTATTTTTCTTACAGTACTTTACTGTATGTACTGTATCATCCACTGTACAACACTGTACTTCAATATAAGGAATCAGCCACTTTGGCTGCAAAAGGAGCATTAGCACCCCGTACACTTGATATGGTAATGTGATATACTGTAGAACAGTGCTATGAAACCATCTGAGTAGAGCAGAAGGTATGGAGGTGAAGACAGACCTGTTTTCTAGTCGGAATGTTCGTATTATAGATGCCACTGTGAAGCGGCTTAGATGTGGGTGGACTCTCTGCCCAGCTTCCCTCATAGTCAGGCCATGGTTGATGACATGGTCCACCAAAGTTGCTCTTATTTCATCAGAAATATGGGTCCGTGCATGGCCTCTTCGGCCTCCTCCTCCTCTTCCTCCTCCTCCTCTACCTCTTCCTCTACCTCTTCCTCTTCCTCTTGCTCTCCCTCCATCCATGCTTGCGAAGTTCTTGAAATGGCTACGCTGAGGGCTTTTTGTAGTTGGCTAATTGGTGTTCGGTTTTGCAAGTACGTGCCTTCAGGTGTGTATTTGAGTGGTTGCAATTACCCCATGTGTTTTGTATTTTGGATACATGTGTTTTCCGAATGGCACCCTGACATTTCATTTTGTGAGCGAAGTGTCTTATGTATGAAATAGAGTGTAGCATGCAGGACCATGTGTGTTGCATAAAGGGGTAGGAGTGTTGCATAATTGGTACTGGGGTGCAAAGCAGCGCTTTTGTTTAAGGTATGGGTACATGTGTTTGAGGTATGGTAACAAAAGCTTCACGTTGTGTTACTTTAGTCTGAGCATGGGTTTATAGTGTTCAAGCAACGGGCAAAAACTGTAAAACATTTCGTCAGCGCCTGTGTTAATGTTAATTAAACTTGTTTAAGCGTACGTCACTCATACATTGCATCAGCATTTAAAATATTTTAATGTTTAACAGTGAACATAGTCGTTTAGTAACAGATCTAGCTGGCAGAAGTAGCCCGGCAGTGAGGTGAAAGAGGAATTTTGTCCTTGTACCTGCGATATGCAAACTTTTTTTTACCTTTGGATCAGTTGTGATTAACCTCCTAGGACCTGTCGTCCACAAATGTGGACATCACATTTTGGGTTGTCTAGACCAAAATACTACATTTTGCTCTACAAGGATGTGATATCCACTTATGGGGGCATTATGCTGCCACTGTTCTATCGAAATTTAAAGCGAATCCTCATATGTGGATCTCATTTTTCTCAGAAACAAAAATAAGGTAAAAAATAAATAAATAAATCACGCAATTCTTTGTTTTTACATTAATCGGGTCCTAATCAGCCCAAATAGCAAAAAGAAATTAAAAATGCATGCAATGGAAGTGTTCAGGTCTTAGGAGGTTAAAGCTGGGTTAAATTGGTGCTCCCCAGTCTAGATTCATAGCTTGTCCAACGACCGTTATCTCTTCCCACTCTGATACTTGATTGAGAACGTAAACACTTAAAGCCCTTGTCTCCAGCGCAGTGCTGTGTGTGCAATGTAAGTTAAATGTGTGCATTGCTGGCGCATGCCAGACCCATGACTGCGAGGCGTCTGATTTTTGAATCGCATCCAAAAGAATTTAACCTCTTTGCAGAAAGAGGGAAAGGAGGGGGGAGAAAGGGGGGGGGGGGGGGGGGGGGGTCAGCGATTGGAGAGAAAGACATGAGACAACTGGTCTGAGCTGCCACTCAAACCCTGGCAGCAGAATTTATGAGGTCCGCTTGTGGTGCATACCTGCAATATGTCCTCTACTCCTGACCATACATAGAATCAGGCGCAATCGCACAGCTATGATATAAATATTGAGTTGAGACGTTTTGGCAGCTTGGACTGTGACCTAAATGCTGAAACTATGAACGGTGCTGATGGCTGTTTCTTAGAAGCAAAAAGGGAAAATAAAACGAATGAAGTTAGTGTAATCTTTTTATAGACTATCTGAGCTGTCTGATCGGCTGGGCCATTAATCACAAACAGTGACAAAATGGCTTCGTTTTTTTAGTCTGACTTTCAGCGTTTCGCTCGAATTCTGGGATGTTGTTTTGTGGCAGCTCTGATGGGGAGCTGTGCCCATGGAGATGCTTTGCTGTTGTTAGTTTTATTGTTTGGTTTCTTCTAGAAGCTTTTGACTTTGTTTCATGTATTTAAAAAAATACTTTGTTGGTTGGGCTTGATTATAGATGTATCACATTTACAAACAGCCAATGTTCAGACATATGGGACAAGATCTTGAGCTGTGGCCCAGCTG
The DNA here is from genome assembly GCF_057382185.1 of Mchenga conophoros. NCBI lineage: Eukaryota > Metazoa > Chordata > Actinopteri > Cichliformes > Cichlidae > Mchenga > Mchenga conophoros. The sequence goes on along the minus strand of NC_140535.1, from coordinate 21,838,522 downwards.
CCATTTTATTGGGTACACCTTACTAAGACTTACCGTCATTAAGGTTAGACGGTCTAGTAAATGAATGCGGGGAACACAGATGGACTGACAAAAACAACAAGGTGACCGGGTGGGTTTTAAACACACAGAGCTAATTCCTTAATTGTACACAGGTGAAACTCTTGTGCACACGCTGAAGCTTGCAAGGGCGGGGAAGAATAATACAAGGGCAGGAAGTAAAAACACAGCATGACACACAGGAAAAGTAATCCTTAAAATTAAACAGCGTGCAACTGCAGAAAAGAGACAAGAAACAAAAACAGAGGTTTGATCCTAGAATGGGTGTTTCTAAAGAGCTCATTTTAATTCACGTGTGCTTCAGTAATCGCACGCTAACCCTGCAGCCTGAACTTTCTTCTCTCCTAGATTTTCCATGATCAGCTGTAAGTGATATAAATGCAAAATGGAAGTGTTTAGGAAGCACAGGACCTTAGGCACAATGTGACAAATCACATAAAGCTACACAGCATGGTCTCTGAGAGCTGAGATGCATAGTGTGTCAAAGTCACCAAACCTCCTCTGACATTAGCATCTGGACAAAAACGGCCATTGAAAAAGCTTGATGGCCTAACAGCTCCCATGTAATGATTAGGTGCTCCAATACTTTTGTCCACATAGTGTATTTGAGTGCCAGCTTTAGTTAGAGCTGTTTGAATCATCCATTGAATACTAAGGAAAGATGCTTCAGTGCTTCCTAAAATAATCTCTTTAGCACAGACTCCACTATGCCATCCTTTATGAAAGGAAAAGAAGGACAATGCTGTGCCGTAATTTAAAGTGAAACACTAACTGGAAATCAATAAACAGATTAATTACGAACGTCCCTCTACTCCTATAAAATCCACTTTTTATTGAGGTGTTATACTTCATGTGAGAAACAAAATAAATAAAGGTTATGAGCTGTAATGAAATCATCAAAAAAAATGACCACAACTCAGTTTGCATTTGTTACATGTCTTATAATGTGCCTTCAGGCACTAAAAGCCTTAATAAAGGTTATATTACAATTACTGACATGACAACCAATTAATCTCAGTGTTACAATATTTCCATTTCACTTTACAGGCAAATTCGTTCTTATTTATTTAGATTGCAAACTTTGTAATGAGGTGCTATTTTTCACTATTGGTTCACTTTTATGTCACTGGCATGAAAGCGATAGATAGACAGGGAAAATATCTAAATGAGCTTTTTGTAGGCCGTCTTTGGGACACTGTAGTTACAGCTCAATACCGTTGACAGCAATTACAGCCTCAAGAAATTTTAACATCTAAGATCATCTTAAGCTTCTTCAATTTGGATTGCTGCACAGCCACTTTTTGATCTCTCCAGAGATGTTTAATCGGATCCAAGCCTGTGCTCTAGCTGGGCCACTCAAAGACATTCAGAATGGTCCTGAAGCCACTCCTTTGCTATCTTGTGCTTATTGTTGGCAGATGAACCTTTGCCCCAGTTGAGGTCAAAGCACTCTGGAGCAGGTTATCATCATAACCTAAATATTCTCATAGTTTCTGCTGCCAAAGAACATCCCCACAGCATGACGTTACCATTATGCTTCAACTAAAAGGTAAAAGGATGGTACTGGCTAGATGATGATCGGTTTCTGATTTCCTCAAGACATGACGCTTGGCATTCAGGCCAAAGAGTTTAATTTTTGTTCTATAAGAGCAGAGAAATTTATTTCTCATGATATGAGAGTACTTCAGGTGCCCTTTGGTAAACTCCAGGCGGGCTGTCATATGAAGCACATGACAGCCCGCCTAGGGTTTGCCACTCTTTTACCCTTTCTTTCAATTTACCTCTTTAATTCTGGAAATTGTTGGTGTTGAACTGGTAATTAGTACAGCAAATAATAAGTATATATCTACACAGCAGTTTTCACAAGTTTAACCAATGTCCAGCAATATTTATGCAGCTTGATATAACCCAGCTGGTGGTACTTGATTAAACACCTAAACTTTTCTGCAGTAATCATTGATCATGTGGGTCTAATGGTCTGTCTGTGTAAATGTGCTCCATATTTACTCTATGAGTAATTATTTTCACTGTTATTTGTAGAGTAGACAAATCAGCGGAGACTTAAAGCTGTCATTTTTTGTGTGTTCAGAGATAGAGGTTCATTATCTGTGGAGGTCTCCGCAGATATCGAGCCAAAAACATGACCTCACTGTACTGTGGGAAATGTGGGCGGTGTACTACAGCCATCGCTCTTTAATCCACTCATGTTTTTCCTCTGTCAGTGTAAAGATAGAAAATCATGAGGTGGTCAATAGGATTCCTTCAGACTCTTAAAGGCAACTCCCACTAAATTTTAAAATGTGGCCTGAAACTTTTTAATGTTGGTCTTTTTGCGGAGGACAAAACTGATCAGTTTGGACAGCTACAGCGGGCGTCAGTTTCCACAGGAACACAAGAGCTCTAAAGCTCTATCTCCATCAAACACACACATTAAGTAATTAGATTTTAAAGCATATAGAAGCTGAACTACATATTTCCCTAAGAACAGATATGCAAGAGACTCAAATAGCATATCTGCAGTCCTGTGAAAATGCTTTATTATTTGTTTGTTTGTTGGCATATTTGGAGCACTTACATGTTTCAGCTCATCAAACTAATTTTGACATTTGACGAAGATAACCTGAGTAAATATAAAATGCAGTTTTAAAATGATTATTTCATTTATTAAGGGAAAATCACTATCAAACCTACCTGGCCCTTTGTGACAAAATTAACTGTGATTAACCCCATTTGTTTGGAAAGCTGCAGCTTCACTATCCACACCCAGGCCTGATCACTGTCAGACCTGTTGAATCAAGAAATTGCTTAAATAGAACCAGTCTGACAAAGTGAAGTTGTCATGTGTCAATGAGGGGCAGGCAGGAGTAGTAACAAACTTGAAACTCAGAATGGGGGTTCGTAATGGAGCTGCCACGCACAAGGAAACCGCACAGCAACAGGACAACAGGCAGCGAAAGACAGTGGACTAAATACACAGAGGATAACGAGGCGTTGAGAAACAGTAGGGAAACAAGCTGGAGCTAATCGGAGGGAGCAGGAACGCAAGAGACACGACTGGGAAACAGCTGAATAAGTAGGGAGACAGAACTTAACGTACACGAGACACATGACCGACTACACATGAAACATGGACACAGGGGCGGTAAGGAAACAGAACCATGAATATCATTAAATCGAAGAATTATAACTTAAACCAGAAACTACACACACACTGGATCACAGACCCAGTGCCATGACAGAAATTAGCTCAAAGATCTCAAAAAACAGCTGAAAAACAAAATGATTGATCTCTAGCTGTCTGGAAAAGGTTACAAACTATTTCTGAGGCTTTGGGACTCCAGTGAACCACGGTGAGAGCAATTATCAACAAATGGAGAAATCTTGGAATATTGGTGAACCTTCCCAGGAGTGACCGGCCTACCAAAATTGTTCCAAGAGAGCATCAATGACCCATCTAGAAGGTCACAAAAGAACCCAGAAAAACATCTAAAGAACTGCTTTGAAGGGTTCAGAGTTCATTATTCAATAATAAGACAGAGATTGGGCAAAAATGGCATTCATGGGAGATTTCAAATGAGAAATCCACTGCTGGCTGAGGGGTTTACAATAACATACCTGCTTCACATGCTTCACATTCTTAGCAGTATGACACAGAGCAGGAACACCTCCTGTGTTTGTGCCACATGTACTGACAAGGATATTGCCTACATTAAACCTCAGAGCCCCATTATCAAATGCAGATAGGTTAGCTGTTTGACGCTCCATTTAAAGAAAGTATCCCCTTACTACAAGCAATGTACAAGGTCAAGGGGCTGGCAGCAGAGACAGGAGGAGGTGATGTCACAAGCTGGAGAATATCTCTAAATCCCCCCTGACTGGAGTTTAATTTGAAGCACATTAGCCAAACCGATACCATATTGTTACCTATGACCTACTCTAATGTTTAATGTGTGTTTGGAGTACAACATGTGGCACTGAAAATGGCTTGGATGTCCCCAGCGGCAAGGTGACATAGCCCAAGAGCTCAACTCCAACTGTTGAGCATTCAACCACAAAGTCTTTAAAACACGCTATTCACTGATCATATTTGATTTTTTAAGCAGTTTATTCATCTTCACAATCACTGTTCCATCCATCCATCCATCCATCATTCATCCATCCATCCGTCCGTCCGTCCGTCCAGCCGTCCGTCCAACCACCCATTCATCCATCCATCCGTCCGTCCGTCCGTCCGTCCGTCCATACACCCATTCATCCATCCATCCATCCATCCGTCCATCCGTCCGTCCGTCCGTCCGTCCATCCGTCCATCCATCATCCATCCATCCATCCATCCATCCGTCCGTCCGTCCGTCCGTCCGTCCGTCCGTCCATACACCCATCCATCCATCCATCCATCCATCCATCCATCCGTCCATCTGTCCGTCCGTCCATACACCCATTCATCCATCCATCCGTCCATCCGTCCGTCCGTCCATCCATCATCCATCCATCCATCCATCCATCCGTCTGTCCGTCCGTCCGTCCGTCCATCCATACACCCATTCATCCATCCATCCATCCGGCCGTCCGTCCATCCATCCATCCATCCATCCATCTGTCCCTCCATCCATCCATCCATCCATCCATCCATCCATCCATCCATCCATCCATCCATCAGTTCAGCAGTTGTGCTGGAGCCTATCCCATCAGTCATAGGACAACAGGTGGGGTAATCCCTGTTCAGGCTGCCAGTCTATCACAGGACTAATGCAGAGAAACACCGTCTTTGGACTCTGGGAGGAAGCTGGAGAACCCAGAGAGAATCAATGCAAGCATGGATGGGAGTGATGGGAGCTTTAATCTTAAAAGGCCAAACTGGCATCACCAAAAAATCACCAAATATGACTGCCTCAGAACATGACGTAGTGTAAATAAAGCTACCCAGAAACAAAAAGCAAAAGGATAATACAGGAATGCACAGATATCAACACACCATAGCACAATAAACACAGACAAGCAACATGGGAAAGTGTTCCAGTGTGTACATCTGATCTGGGACCGCTGCAATCTTCGACTGCGCCTCCAACTGACCCGAAGTCCACACCAGAGGGGAGGTAAGCGTTGGAGGTGGCGTTGGATCCGGGGTAGGGAGGGTGATGCATCAGTGAGTGCTTGTCAGTGTCAGTATATGTATGTGTGTGCGTGTCCGTGCTCCACCTGACTTAAATTCCAAATCACAGTCATGCATGCATACGTGTCAGCTGCAACAGCTAAAGTTAATAACTCTAATCCTATCGTGACAATTCAACATGTGCGGGGAAAACGTGGAATCTGGAAATCATGTGGATGTTAATTTGACACACGCTGCCCACCTAAACATTGTTGTAAACCAAACACACATGGCAACAAGACTCCTTGATGGCACCACCCTGCCAAACAACAAAAACTTAACAATGGCTCAGGAATATGCCAAACGCCCAGATTACTGACCCGCCCTACCCACTCCCCTATCCCAGTAGGGACAGGCAAGATTCACCTGATGTAGCTGGTGAAGGTCAGATGGACCAAAACTTGCTGTTTAATATAGATATGAGATATATAATATAGATATAAGTGAGACTGCGCTGGAGTTGATTTAACTGTTTTGCTAAACAGCCATAATGGTCTGTGGTGTAAATGCAAATCAGTTCTCCTTCACATTTGCTTAAGCAAAGTTTTGGAAGCCGAGAGGATCTGAAGTCACATTTTTTGTTTTTGGGGCACCAAAACTCTCCTATGAATACACAATAACAGATAACAAACTGTGGCATTAGAAACAAATTCTATTAAATGCTCTTTTTGCCACATGACTGTTTATTGTAGAGATGGAAACAAAGAGCAAAATCCCTTCTCATCATTGGATGTTTTTTGTTTTTTGTTACTACTGAATGATTCATGTCTCTCCCCCCGCGCACCCAGAACTTCATGTTGATGTAATAGAATCACGTCTGCCCGGACACAGACAGAGGCCTGTGCACACCAGCATAAACAGAACACAGTCACACGTTCGCTTGCATGCAAATTCTGAAATAAACAGACACTTTCAATTATTATCATTAGCCATGACAACACATGCTGTTAGAGGCAGGGGAGTGAGAACAACCAGTTTGTACTGCTGTGCATGACAGAAGTTGGGTGTGAAGGAAAAGTGAGCGTGTCATTTGTTGTGACAGTGTCAGCCTGTCACAACACACGACAAAATTCTCACCTCTGACTTAGACGTATCATACATCACCATACACGTGAATCAAGTGGTTGTCACACTTTTTAAGAATCCGTTAATACTAAAATCTTACAACATGGAAACGTTTTACACAAGACAACCTTTTCATTGTAGTATTTCGCTCCTAAAACATTGCTACAATCAGCTCTAATGTATTTAAAAGTTAGAAAAATCATTTCCACAAACAGCAATATCATTTTACCCACAATCCAACAATGTTTTTTCATTTCGGTGCTCAGCAGAATTTAGCAACAGGATCAGCGGATCACAACTTGAAGTATGAAAAGACTGTGGTGCTGTTGGTGTCCAAGTACCATTTTTATTTGATCATTCAGATAAATAATTTCTACAGGTCAGAAATATAAACTCTGCATACTGCATGAAGCCTCAGACTGATGGAGCTGTGTAATCAAATCTGAAGCATCAAACCAGATCTGAAAAACGTGTTGCTGCTCATCAGTATCTTTGTTTTTTTTTCCACTGTTGACAGTTTGTGATCATTCTTTTCTCTTTGTGAAAACAGGATTCGCCTCAAATTCAGACATCAGCACCACATGGTACCATCTAAATCTATCCATTCTCTTCCGCTTATCCAATTCAAGGTTGCAGGGGGGCAGCTACTATAGGGCGAAAGGCAGACAACCATTCCTACTCACACCTATGTGCAATTTAGAATCACCAATCAATTTAACCCCACTAACTGCATGTCTCTGTAATGTGGCAGGAAGCAGGAGTACCTGGAGAGAACATGAAAACTCCAGACCGAAAGACCCCGGCCAGGATATACACTTTTGGCATTTAAGAAAGCTGCACAACTTCTGTTTTGTTTTGGGGGGTTTTTAACATTGAATGTAGTCAGGCGCATGAAGAGGACATGATATTGGTGTTTGAGGTTAAACCAACATTGGGATGGTAAAGCAGACTGCCAGACGCAGACCGTCTCTATCTACTCGTCTCCACTTCAGCTCAGATTTTAGCTGCAAACCTGAAGGGGAACACCTTCATGAACGCTACAGTCAGTCCTGCATGAAAACAAACACATTACCTGCCTTTGTGTGACTCACTGCCGCTTTTGCATTGACCACAAACGTTAGCACCGCTAAGCTTCTTCCTGCGTGACATGCCTCACCCTTCCTCATTGCTGCACCTTAAACTTTTGACCTGAAACAGAGGTGGAATCAACACATTTAGTTAAAACAAAAAGTGAAAAACCATCCATTTATGTGCTACACTGTAGAGACTACCTGTGTTAGCAGACGTCACAATATGCCACAATAAATCACAATTTTATAGAGATAACTAGCAAGCAGTATGTGGTCTGTGAGACCTTTTCTGTTAAAGCATTTGGTATTGTAATTTATAGTCATGTTAGTTTCTGACTGGGTAGCCCTTAGTTCTGTGTATGAAATCCTTCCTTTTGGACCACAATATGCTCAAACCGAATGCCCTGGTATGCTTTAAATGTAAGTGAATGGCAAGAGAAAAATCTCTTTTTAGTTCTTTTAACTCTTCTTGTGTTACTATTTGTCTTTACAAGTGAGTTTCACACCATGAATTCTAACAATGAGGAACTGAAGGTGTGCAAAAGGTGTGCAGAGTTGGTGAGAGATGTAGATGAGGCTCAGGGACAGACTATGGTTTAATGCTTTCCACCTCTTTGGTTATTGCCAGTCAGAAAAGACACATTCATAGGTCACTTCATGCAACATTCCTTGTTGCAAACTCATCTTCTTAACCCTTTATGTCACTCATATCTCTGACCTTAACCTTAATTGTTTAAAATACATCATATATATAATTAAAAAATAAGCATATTTATTTTTTAATTATATATATGATATATATGTGTCAAGATTTTAGTCTTGGTATGTAAGAATTTTTTTTCCTGTGTGTGGAAAATAATTACTGCTAACTTCAGGGCAGCACTCCCCAGTGACATTATGCAAACGAATGCATCGGGTCATTATGTGCAAGTCTAAATGATGCAACAGTTTCCTTCTAGGCCTGGCAGAATAACAATGGCTCCTCATTGTTACAAAATCCAGTTTTATATTTGATTGTTTGTTTGTTTTTTATAACTACATAGTATTGCTCTGATTTCTGTTTTATAACTTTTAACTCAGACCCCTCAGGTGGGTTAAAGCTTCTGTGAACCAGGCTTAAAACAAAGGAGCATTTTTTAACTGATTTAGCGCCAAAGCTTTTTTTATGTAATAAGTGAATGATTCTGTCAGCTTTAAAGCTGTTAAAAAAATTTAAATCGTTTTTTGTTCTAATTTTTAAAAATGTTATTAATGTTTTAAAGTAATGTTTTTGAGTTCATAACCTGACTATATGACTGTAGCTATAGAAATAAAGCTTCTTCTTCTTCTTTGTCATTACCCAGGCCCTACACTGGGGAAAAATTCTCTTTCAATTTACGATAAAGTCCACATATGTATCCCACCCTGGGCTTAAGGGATGTTTTGAACTTTTTGTAAACTCGAGAAACAATAAAATAGACTCTAATAACAACAGATTCTGATTGTTTCTGTAGTACATTCACTCAGCTTTAAAACCACCCCATGTCCAGGTCCTAAGGGCTGATCTTAATTTAGTGATAGGCTCAGTCAAAGTCATGAACAAACACGCTGACTAAATTGTCTAATCTATAGAAAAATGTTATATCTAGAGACTAATAACTTACTCAGGAGGATGCTTACATTATTCCAGCATGATAATCTGGAAATATAAAACATGCTGATTAAGAGGGTCACAGTGTTATCACAGAAAACATACATGTGCAATCACACGGTGGGTTTGCTATCGGGCCTCTGTCTTATATCACACCAGCAGAGCTTTCACATGATTCAGAGCTGATAAAGCAACCATGTCAGCTCTCATGTATGAAAACACTGGCTGCATTTTAACTTAGTTATGTATGTGATTATCTTTAGGTAAATATTTTAATATGGCCATTGATACCGTGTGATTTTCTCTTGTAGCCTCACCATATGATTCTCACCCAAAACTTTAATAGGGGTTTGAACTGTTTTTTTTATAGGTGCACCAAAACACACTTCATGTTCTTTTGATTGTGGTGACACCTTTAATTTGACCTACATGGGTTTAGCCCCATGCAGACAATGAGTTCAGCAGGGAAAAGCATGCAACCAGTTGGTATTATTTGAATTGTCTCAGTGTTCTTGTATGAAGCTGACTAAAGTTGGCTAATGCTGTCATTCTGGCAGAGGTAAACCAATCCTGCACTGCCTTAAATGGGAAACAGAGACCCAGACCTGTGCTTTACTACAACATGGCTCTGATTAAGACCAGATTGGTCTGCCTGCGGTTGGTTCTGAGCTGCAGCCAATGCTCAGGGACGAAGCTGCTAACAATGTGGTATGAATGCATGAATGTTAACCCCCCACCTCCTCGCTCTTTCAGACGCTATATGTGCTTTACCGGTGATGGAAAAACACTCACATCAGTGTGGCTGGTTAGTGTGTTGGTCATTTTGCAGACCTTTGACAGTCTAGGCCAAGGGGCCACGTACAGCCCACTTGGATCTTATATGGGCTAGACCAGTGAAACTCCTCTTTCTGTCAGCGTACAGAGATGTAATTGCATATTTAATTAATTACATCTTAATATAAGAAAAAGAAGAGTAGTATGTATTTATAATAAATAAATGCAGCTGTAGTAATGGAAAGGCATCTTTTAGCATGACTCTTCAGGCTTCAATTACAAGAAGTAAATGAGTAAATTACAGAAATCTATAACTTAATTACTTTCGAGCTGTATGAATAGCCATCGGGAGGTCTTTATCTGTAAGAAAAGCTGTAAAACCTGTGAATATACAGTTAAATGTCTAAAATTTGTGTCCTCCTTCGCATTTTCCAAAGCAGTCCAGTGGGCCAGATTGGAGTTTTTGCTGTGGTGATTTTGGTCCCTGAGGTCTTATATTTCACACCACTATTTCAGGCTAAAGAAAAGAGAAATGACTATTCATAAGTGATAATATTCCATTATGAAGATTTTTTGTTATTTCAGGATTTCCAGTTGTTTCAATCAACAGGTCTTTCTTCCACTGTGTCTTTCTTTACATTACTGTTATCATTTTATTTATTCATTTCTTGCTATCCTGCACTAAGCTGATCCTTGACTGGCAACAACAACAACAAAAACTATGTGTCTTAAATGTCAAGCTATGATCTGATCACACAAGATGCATTTTAAAACCAAGTGTAAACACACTCGTGAAGATGGGAAATATTTGATGTTTATTACTGTTGATCACCTCCTCCCTTTCTCTTTTCACTCTTCCTCTGCAGCCCTGGTTACTCACTGAATCATCAGCACAGCAACACTACCTAACATCTGTCATGTTGTTGCATTAAAACTATCCATCTATCCATCCTTTTCACGACTTGTTATAAAAGTTTCAATTTAGGGGAGGCTGGAGCCTATAAATATAGAAATATTTATTTTGTCTTTTTTCCCATAATTTCAAAGTATATCCTTTTCAGTAAGAATACACCTCTTCTCTTCTCTTCTGCTGCCATCTTGTGGTTAAAATTAATATTTTATTTACACTGGAAAAGGGAAACCCACTTCTGTTCAGATGCTTATATACATTCATTATTAGTAATTTGGAGATTTTAATTTTTTCTTTGCACTATTATCTAATCCACAGAGTCAGAGTTACATATACAGGATCAACTATATGCACCCCAAGCTAGTCCTCCTTCTTCATTATTTCACTCACTTTGTGGAATTTATCAGTTCCATTGGCAGCAAAACTACCCCAAAGCATGATGCTATCACCACCATGCTTGAGAGCTGCTACAGTGTTCTTTAAAAGCCTCACCTTTAATGCAAACATGCCTCTTGTAATTGTGGCCAAATATATCAATGTTTGTCTCATCTGACCAAAAACATTTTTCCAGCGGACATTTGGCTTGTCCATGTGAGCAGCTGCAAATTTCCGCTGAACTCGTGATGTGGATTTTGGAGCAGGGGCTTCTTTATTGGTCTGCACACTTTCAGTCCATGGTTACTTAAAACTCCCATAACTGTGGACAGTGATGCTGCTGTTCCAACGGATTCCAGTTCATGGCAGGCTTGAGGCTGTGTGGATCCTGAGTTGTTCCAGAACATTCAAATCAATTTCCTCTGGTCTGATGGTGACAATTTGGATCTTCTTCCAGATCTTGGCAAAGTGGTGGCACATCCAACTAAGTTGTACTTAATGTGAAATTATTTGAATTGATGATCTTGGAATCTGCAGCTATTTGGAAAAAGACCCAGGAGACTTTCCCAGATTGTGTAACTCTACAATTCTCCTTATTTCCTATTCACTGGGTCCCTTTGACCTTCCCATTGTTCTGAGTATTGGTCAATCCAATGAACACTGTCAAACAAATCTGTTTTATACTGAACGAGAAGTCAATCATAATCACTAATGAGAAGTTAATAGGAATGGGCTTTGTCAAGTTAAAAGACACTGTAGAATGTAAAGATTTAAGTGAGTATGTGTATTATTTGGGCCTCTATGCATACTTTGAACTCTGTGTGGATTAAAGAAAATCCTAAATATATTCAAACTTGTGCACCAATTTCTTTTTTTTCTTTTAATTGATTAAAGATATATGCTGTGCAATCATTACACTTTGGAAAAAAGAACAGATCAAGGAAATAATTACAAGCCCAGAATTACCATGATCTTCACGCTCATGGTGAGTGGATATAAACTTCTGACCACAACTGCATATCTGTAAACACTTGAATATCACCAAGTTAGACTTGTGGCTCTGCACATAAGAAAAGCAGAAGTGTAGGTAAGAACACATTCAACTGGCTGGCTTGGCTCTAAAATTGTTTAACAATCTTTGATGTTGTTGATGTTCATAGTTTCCAAGTTTTTAACTTCAGCCACTCTTGAGCTGCGTAGATTGCATAAAGAAGTAGATACTGCCCTTCACTAGTGACGTCATATATAGAATATGTCCAATAAATATTTACATAATTATTGTCCAAAAGACAGTGCAGTGTAGTCATCATTTCAGATTCAAGTAAAGGTTATAAATGAATAAAAATTACAACCAACCGAACAGACAAACAGAAGTCAGATTTTAACTTTGATCAAACAGAAAGGAAAGGTAATATAGGCGGCAGCATCCAGTATTTAGCATGTCACTACAGATTAAGTTGAAAAAAGTGAAAAAAAACAAAAACACTTCAAGTAAGTAGTATAAATTTAAAATCGATTTTACTCATTAAAAATTGCAAAAATATATGAAAGTACACACATTCAATCCTAGATGACGTATAATAAAAATAATTACACATAAATAAAGTAATATGAAATTAAAACGGAAAATTGTGACTAATTGTGTAGGACGTAAATACGGAAGCTTGTTTCCGTAGCTGAAAATAACATTTGTTTGTGTTTAGTTTCTGTCTTGACCTTAATAACATTTTACGTTAGTTTTTTTTTTTTTTCATTTCAAGATATTTGGTCAGACGTTTGAGTCGATAAATCGAGGTTTTACTTATTGGTGGCAAAGAATATTCGTTTTCAAGTGTCAGAAACAAGCTTCCATACACGCAAGCATACGCTTGTTGTCGATGTCCCTCGTTACTAGCCGTAGTTTACGTCACGAAACGAGGAGAACTGAACAGCATGGAGGAGCTTGTATGACCTTCTGATGATATTTTCCCGTGGTTATAGTGAGTTAGTTTTGTATTTTCTACTTTCAATGGTATTTTGTATTCTTGCCGAATTACATCAGTTTATTTTTATGACCTTTTCTTTAAAAAAATGAATGTATGTTTAAGTTAATGCTAACATAACAAGGCTAACCGTTTAGCGGCTGTTTTACATTGACTCACATTGTTAGTACAGTTGTCGGCTCAGAGGTTTTATCCGGTAAAACTGTAACTGAACGTGTCTTTAGATTGATTACATTTCAGTTGAGTCTCATCCGTATATAATGATGTCAGGGTTGATAATATTTTGTTTCTGCAGGTTGAGTAAAGCTTTGCAGGATGTCAGTCCAGCACGCATCAGTCCATGCCAAATGGATCATCGGCAGAGTCATCGGGACCAAGATGCACAAAACGGCCAAAGTGAGAGTTACCAGGCTGGTGCTGGACCCTTACCTGCTCAAGGTGAGCCTTTAGGGGATTAAGCACCTTTTATAAAATAAGAGTACAAGTGCTTTAAAATAGGCCGGTAAAGCTACAGAGTAAATGAAATACAGAAGGAAACTATTACAGGTTGTTGGAGAGAAGAGTAAAAACAAAAATATTTGAATGGCCTTTTTAAAGATTGTGTCCACAGCTAAAGGTCCTGTAGAGAAAAGACTCAGATACCTTTAGGGAGAGAATATACCCTGATGCAGGTGTGTAAACGGACAGTTTTGCACACCAGATGTGTGTGGGAGTGAGCCGGTGCTGTTGATGTTATTTTCATATATAGCGAAGGCTCGTGGATGTCCTAAAAAGGCTTCACATACATGTTCTGGTGACATTATGCAAGTCAGACTCATTGCATACTATCAGAGGAAATGAGTAGATCACTGGCATTACTCCACGACTCTTTGCTTAGACAAATAAACAATGAATTAAAGTAATCCAAATACAATAAAATAAAGGCATCAACTGACTTTCCTGATTGATGATTTAGCAAAAGTTTCAAGAGAGCTTGAAGTTTTCATGACATTAAACACAATTATGTCCGAGGTAGAAACAAGGACTTCTGTTTTTATTTATTGTCAGTAAGAAAACTGTGAGCCTTGCAATTTATTCTGTAGAGGCAAGAGGCACACGTGGTGGTGGTTATTTGTTTATATTGGGCGTTATTATTATGTTATTTTTATGCCTTTATATGGATGGGAGGTCCACTGTCCCATGTTTCAGTGACTTTTCTGCACATTTCTGCTGAAGGTGACTACCTGATAAGCCAAAAAGACCAAATCATCTGCAAAAAGCAGAGACGAGGGCCTCAGGCCACAAAAGTCTTAGCTTTCTGCCACTTGGTTCGAACTAGAAATTCTGGGCATAAACGTTCAAGCATTTATGAATTTATATTTGAATAACTGTGATATTGTCTCTTCTTCTCCTGCAGTACTACAACAAAAGGAAGACGTACTTTGCCCATGATGCATTGCAACAGTGCACTGTGGGAGATATCGTCCTCCTCAAGGCTCTGCCTGAGCCCAGAAGCAAACACGTGAAGCATGAACTGTCAGAGATCGTGTATAAAGTTGGCCGGGTGGTTGACCCCCTAACAGGAAAGAGGGTTGCAGGAACTGAATTTGTGGAGCCTCTAACAGACCTTCCACTTCAAGAGGAGAAAACGCTGTCAGAGAAACTGCAGGAGCTCAACATCTCTGCTGCCCCCAGTGGAGCCGATTCCCCACTGGCACAAACTCCCACTTCATGACAGAAAACTGTGATTTCATGCAGTAATATCAGCTTATTTGTCACTCTACAATGCTTGTGTTTCAAGTGTTAATGTGGATTTATGTTTATAAACTAAGAATCTTTGCTGTACATGTATGGGTGAAGAGACTAAATATTACTTCCTTGTTACCTGCTCAGGTAGTGGACACCTTTCAGAGGAATTTGCAAAATAAAACAACTGCGCAAAAAACAATGTCATGGAAGATACTCGTGTCTGTTATCCAGGTTAGGAATATATTATAATCAAAAGGTGAAGGCCTGGGCTGGATCATCTAATCGGCCCATCCATGAGGACCCATCCAAGAGAAAAGGAGAGGAGGGAGGATAAAATAAATGCCATTATGGTATTCACTTAAAACTAAGAAAGTAGATATCAGGTGTGTGAATACAAAAAACGTACATTAGACATGTTATTATCATAGAACATGCATGAAGCTTTGGCTGCTTCATTTTGCATTTAATATAAGGTACTTTGGAGCTTTAAGTGAAGTTGTAATGACGTTTATTGACCCAACAAGGAAAATTATGTTACATCAGCGGGATAAAGAAGAAATAATAGTATAGTTTACAATAAATAATGGTCAAAGTACAATAGGTGCATAGTTAAGACCTTAAACTGAGATAGTGCACAACTTTTATGTATACCATGGTGATTAAAAAAACCCCAGTAAAAATAAAACTGAGGCTAAAGAAGAATAAAAAGTAAAATTGAGATTGTTTAAGAGAATAGTGCAAATTGCATTTATAAATAATATGCACTTTATAATCTGAAAACAACATTTGTATGCAGGGGTGTGTAAAGTGATGATCTGGACATGGTGGGGTGATTCCAGTCAGTAGTGGCTCTGTAAGTGGGACTGCTATAATGAATATGCAGTCAGTGAGTCTGGTCTAATTACTGAGGGAGCTGTCCTTACAGTTTATTGTTGCACAAAGGTGCAGTGAATGAAATTGTTAGGGACAAACTGTTCACTTTTAAGTAATGGGAATATGCAGGTTATAAATGCAAGCTCAGCAGGCGGATCGATCAAAGCCCCCAAAACTATGAAAACTTCACATAAATCCAACAACAGCGAACTCTGCGTATTTTGTATTGAGCTGTGTTAATATCTGTGCTTTAAATCAGCTCCACAAGTGATTCCGGTACTGTCGGTTCTAACTCGGGGTCACGCTCCCGTGAGTAACGTCAGCTCCTGCGGGAACGGACTGCGGCTGTAGCCTCCAGCAACCTCCACACGGCTTTCGAGGAAAGATGGCGATCAGAGTCCTTCAAACAGTGGGTAGAGGCCTTAAACAGACGAGAAGCGGGCTTCATGCGAGCAGCCCGGTGAACGTCGCCCTCAGGTTAGACTCTTCTATACACAGTTTATCTGTGCAGGTGCATAAATATTGCTTAAAAGTCATTAAACTTCTGCTCGTGTAGCCCAATGACAACGTGCGGGCTCTGCTAGGCGGTTAAGCTAATGCTAAAGGGAACGTAAGGACGTTCGCTACGTTTACATCTCTGTGCAACGTAGCTAGCATTAGCCATGTAGCTGTAAATCTGCTAACTTTCTGCTAACATTGATTGTTACCCCCACGATTTTTAAAATAAACAGCGAGTCAACTTGTCCTAACAATCGCCAGTGTCTGATTTATAATGTCATGCGTGATTTTATAGACTTGGGTTGAAGAAATTATTAAAAACTTACCGCCGAGTTACTCTGAGTCTTAAACTGAATTCAACTTCAAGGTCAAAATGCATTGAATTGCTGCACAGCTGTGCTTGTTTTGGTCACTGGACGATTCAGTTTCTTCGCTGCAGCAGCTGAGCGGCCTAAAATAAGCTGTTATTTCCCTTTGAAAGGCAGATATTTGTATAAACCTGACTACAGACTGACACTAAAATGTGTCCTTTTTTTGGTGCATTATGAGGAAAACCGGTGGACTGTTTCCTGATAAACAAGCTCAGCCGCTACACGTGGTGACTGTTGGCACTTGTAGATCGAGTACATTAACAGAAAATGCAGGAAGGCTGATTAAAGTCAGTGCAGACTAATCTCAGGGTTTTGTGCTCTGTGTAGACCCCTCAGCCTTCTGAGCTGCTGACCTCTGAAATGCATAGGTTGGCTGGGCTAAAAAAAGATTTGCACCTTTTCTTCAGCCGACATTTACTAGTTTACACCTCGGGCTCTTGCAGTAAAACTGACCTTATTCACATTAGGAAGCCAGGACACTTTTGAAAGTTTCATAACAACAATAGTAAAGGTATTATTGAATATAGCCCGTCCACATCTGTATTTTTGAGACTTGGACTGATAAAGCAGCAGCTAGAGGTTTAACACTAAAATATATATGTCAGATGTTCACAGAGAAATACAACACAGAATAGAAGGAAACAGGGTTGGATTATTAGGGGAGCTTTGTTGTTGTTGGTACTTAAATGCTGCATTGTGTAGCCAAAGAAATGTTGATTGTATCCAACTTTTAAAAAAAAAATGTTTTAATCCCATCACAGGAGCCTCTCAAATGTTGGTGATGAAAGCTGGTTCAAATCCCTTTTTGTTAGAAAAGTCATCCCCAGAAAAGATGCTCACTCTCACCTGCTTGCCAAAAAAGAAGACAACAACCTGTATAAAATACAGTGTATGTATTGCTGGCAGTGGGACACAGTTAATGATTACCACAACAGTTAATAAACCCATGAAATCTGTTTGATCATGTTGTCTACTCATGCTTTGTTTTTTTCTTCTTTTGTTGCAGTTCACAATGTCAAACCTGAGTGCCTCGATGCTTACAATGAACTTTGGTATGAGTCTTTGTTGTGTTATCTTAATTCAGATGTCACATTAGAACACTTTTTTTGGAACCAGTATGTCAGATATTTTGCATTTTCACACTTTTTCTTTTCTTTTTGTCTGTGTCTTCAGTGAGGATGTCTTGCCTTCCATTCACACTGACCCTGAATACCCCTGTGAGCTTGTGGGCACCTGGAACACATGGTATGGGGAGCAGGATCAGGCAGGTAAGAACATCCACCCTACCTGAGTTACAACGGACTTTCTTTTGAATGTCAGCGAGGTGAATTATTTGAGCCCATTCAATCTGGTTATTCGTCAAAGCTCAACCTTCTCTTTTAGAAGAGGAAACATGAGATTGAAACCTCGCAGACAACATATTACTACGAGGTAAAAATGAGAACAATGTTCATCATGAATATTATTTATTTAAATAAGCAGTTTATGGATACAGACTTGAGACCTGGATTTTTTTTTTAATCCAGCGTATTTCATGCGATGCTCAGACTCATTTTATAATAAATATTGTTGCTTTTAGCTCTACAAGATGCAAACTACTTGACCTCTTGATTGTGAGTCCTATTGATTAATGAGAATCTGTACGTGTTTAAGCTAAATCAAGTTGTACAGCGGGATAATCTTGCTGCTTTCTGTTTCCCGCTGCAGATGAGTTACATTGAGATGTGGCAGAATTTTTCAAACTATGTCGTTATCTTGGTGTAAAAACAGACATTACTTAAAGGCACTGTGCTTTTTCTCCTCTCTCAGCTTTTCTATTTCAGTTAATTATAGCTGAGACTGAACTGAACTTTTTCCTGGCTGCTCTCCATTTTGTCCAAGTGGTGACATTTGTCGTTCCACAGCTGTGGGCCCTCTCTGGTGTTACAGAGCTGTAATGTTGGCAGTGTCAGGAAAGGTTTTCTAAAAGGTTGCATCAGTACACTTTCAGCATGTGAACACTTAGACAGTATATGGTGCTATGTTTTTAGCTTGTCGCTGTCCCTTTTTGGCTCCGTCTTATTGTCATGGTTGTGTTTTGTATTCTGATTTGCAGTTTGATGCTAAATCTTGAACTAACAGATTAAAGGCATTTAGTTTAATGTGGAAATAAACATTAGAATTGTTTCTTTTAATATTTTCCGAGATACTATATGTATTAAATACACTCAATGGCCACTCTATTAGGTACACCTATTCAGTTGTTCATTAACTCAAATATTTAATCAGCTAATCATATGTCAACAGCTCGGTGCATTTAGGCATGCAAACATGGTCAAGAAATCCTGCTAAAGTTCAAACTGATGATCTGAAAGGGGAAGAAAGGTGTATTAAGTGACTTTGAATATGGCATACCTGTTGGTGCCACACACAACACACAAAATATTGATCTACTGGGACTTTCCCACACACCCATCTCTAAGGTTTACAAAGACTGGTCACCAGATTTCAATCCAGTAGAGCACTTTTGGGATGCGGTGGAAAGAGAGTTTCTCATCATAAATGTGCAGCTGACAAGTCTGCAGCAACTATGTGATGCTGTCACTTCAACATGAACCAAAATCCGTGAGGACTGTTCCCAGCACCTTGATGAATTAAAGCAGTTCTGAAGACAGAAAATGGTCCAACCTGATAATAGCAATGTGTATCTAATGAAGTGGCTGGGGAGTGTATGTTAGAGCCATGTTCATTTTTTCACTTCATGAAATTAAGAGTTTTTCTTTTTTCTGAGATATAATTGTAGTGGTAAGATGACATGATGTCCTTTCACATGCATACACAGAAATTGACTGGAAATTCATGCTGTATAGACTGAATCCCGTCATGCTCCACAATCACGGGTGGTTCATAGGGAGGTCTAACCACTGATGCTATTGTGAAAAACAAAACTCTTACTCCCCCAAAAAAGACAAGATCTATTTAAGAGCTACGTTATCTTTGGCTCTTCTGCTCCTTCTATTCTAGTTCACCTGTGGAGATATCGGGGAGGATACCCGGCTCTCACCGAAGTCATGAACAAACTCAGGCAGAATAAGGTAACGGGTGCTCCGATTAGTTAAGCCTACTGGCCGTTGGTTATCTGTAGGCCAATGTTTCCAGCAGTGCACCCATCTAGCTAGACCCACGTGACATTTTCCTTCCATCTTTATCTTTAATGTTTCCAGTAATCTTTAAAGGTTATTTACACAGTAATGCTTTGAAGAAGGAAAGTGTTAATGAACAGATGAGTCATGCTGCGGGTTTAATCTTCAGAAATGTGTTTTTTTTTCTTAGTTTTTGGAAAGCCCTGCAGATAAAATAAAGTAAGTGGCTTGTAATAATGTGTTCCTCCCACATTGAAGAGCATGAACTGATTGGTCAGATAATTACAAAGAAAATCAACCTGTTTCACATATTTGTGGCTCTGCCACCTGGGGCCCGTTCTTCGTACGTCGCTTACTACATCCAAGACCAAATCATCGCGCTAACTCTGAGCTCGCTAATCCGGTTCTCCGAACACACCTGCTGTTGACGATTAGTACAGCTGGATGAAGTAATGTGAGATCACTGGGTGTCGTAAAAGGGGCTACGCATCGATAGCAGAAACATTGATCGGCAACCCTCTGATTGGTCGGCGAAAATGTCGAAGGAGCGCGCTCGGTATTTTTCGGCAGCAGAGCAAGAACCCTTGATTGAGGGATTTCAGGAGTTTCAGAGTTTAATCAGAACGCAAGGGAACACTGCAAAGGCTGCAAAAGCAAGGAGAGAGGGCTGGCAGAAAGTTGCTGACAAATTAAACTCGTAAGTAATTTAATAATAACAATAATAATGGAGTGGATTTATATAGCGCTTTTCAAGGCACCCAAAGCGCATGACAATACCACTATTCAGTCACTCTCACATTCACAACAGGACCCACTAGAACATGGGAACAAGTAAAAGTGAAATATAAGAATATTCTACAGAATGGTAATATTTATCACTTATATTGCTTTTAGTCTCTTGGAAAGAGACCCTGAAATAATCTGTTTGTTCATAACAGCAACCAAGAAAAGGGCAGAGGAAAAAAAGACAGGTGGTGGTCCTGCACCCCTTCGTCAACAAGTTGGTTAAGTAAATAATACCCTCACAGGAATATCGATATCTCTCAATGAGCACACTGTCGCGCTGAGCTAAAGGATCCTGTCTATCCCGCAATATACGCTGAATTCTGAGGACTCTCCTTATCAATCTTGCACCTTCCGCAATGGGTTGCTCGCGTATACGGACAGGACATGGCTGCGACAGACTTCCCAAATCCACCTTCGCTTTTATAGCCGTGGTCTCTCATCTTGATTACACGAAGTAATTTACAATTACTACTCTGAAATATGAATTACATCTGTAATAATCACATACATGTAATAGAATGTTAATAGTACATTTCCCTTTTTCAGGAAATGACCTGTATGTATCTGTGTGACATCAATAAAAGGATCAAGTGCTGCATTATCTTTAGTTACATTGATGATATTTATTTATGGTGAAACAGTGGTGGAATATCGCTGTTGCTTTCGTATAAATGAAGCGGACATACCTGCGTGGCCGCGATCTAATCCTGTTTACATAAAGTAAATCTGCTCCCGAGCAGGTTTACGCTTACGGCTCTGTTGCTATGACAGCAAGTCCCGGATGAGCTTCGGGGAACCGAACGATCCAAGATCACGCGAAATCGTCAACAATCAAATCCAGCTAACTTACTTAGCGAGGTACGAAGAACGGGCCCCTGGTGACAGAATACAGCTACCACATGTAAACAAGAGGCTACAAAACCGTGCATAGGCTTTGTGCACTGGTCCTGCACATCTGTGACGCTCCCTTTATTGCTTTATCAACTGTCCTTTGGCAAACCTCATGATTTTAATTTGCACAATTCCACAAACTTTAATCAGTAAATACATACTACTGTTAATCTGCCCAGATAATTTACTCATCTATCTCTGCATACATTAAGTAGCACATGGCAAATTAGAAGTGTATACACTATATTTATAACCATAAATGCCATATATATTCTCCGCATATCACTACTCCTCTATTATACCTTCTCAGAAAAGGTGATTTATATGAGTCCAGGTAAAAAGATATTTTCTTTCACTTAAATTCTCTGAATGCACACTAGCTGACTTTCATTGTCTAGATTCTGATCAGACTTCACAGTCGAACAACATGAATACAAATATATTTGGCAGTTATTTTAGCTGAGTCAGATTTTCTGAGCGCTGTGCTTCTTTCATTTGTCTTTGCTGTAGAAGTTTATGGAGTACAGGAATGAGAGGGGGAAGATGCTGCTGTCTCGTAGGAACCAGCTGCTGCTGGAGTTCAGTTTCTGGAACGAACCCGTCCCTCGTCCAGGACCCAACATCTATGAGCTCCGATCGTATCAACTCAGGGTAACTCTTTTTTTTTTTTTTATGAACCACAGAATTAGTCGTCCTCCCTCTGTAAGTCTGGGTTTTTGGGGGGAGCGTTTTTGTTTTGTATTTTGCGGTACATGTAGTGAACATGATCTTTACCTTCTTTTTCTCAGCCAGGCACAATGATTGAATGGGGAAATTACTGGTAAGGCACAACTTTCCTTTTTCATGTAATATCTGAGCCACCAAATTTGATCATTTATGGGGGATAACTTTGCGAGCTTTAGTTCCCTTTGTACTAGTCTTGTAGCTACAATCTAAAAAGTTCCTCACTGCTAGTTTGTTGGTTTCACATTTTGTTGCAGGTGAAAATGAGTCTGCAGTACTTTCTGACTACAAAATGTATGCATGACTCCTGAGCATGACCGCATATAATAATCCATTAACTGCCTGGGCTTCATTTAATATATGTCAATATATTCATCTGTTGAATTGAAATTGATTTTTGTTAATTTTATAAAACCAAATATGCAGGGATGATTATAACAAGGCTGATGGTTTAAAACTGAAATTTGATGTACTGACTTGAAATGAGGGGAGTACTGGTGGATGTTGTGGTGTTTTAATTACTGCCACTCTATTTAGAAGCTGTTTTGTGTAATGTCTTTGGTGCTGTGCAGGGCTCGGGCTATTGAGATTCGCCAGCAGAACCAAGAGGCGGTGGGAGGCTTTTTCTCACAGATTGGAAGTCTGTACACAGTTCACCACTTATGGGGTAAGATGAGTTTCCAGGATCATTCAAGAAAAATGCTGCAAATATTGTCCAGGTCACCAACAAATGCAAATGTATGTACATGTTTTTGGTACATGCCTTTTAGATGTAAAACAGCGGTCCCCACACCGGGCCATAGACCAGTATTTACGCGTTACCATAGTGACCAGAGAGCATTAAGGGGCAGAGAGGAGGATGTTACTCATAATGTTGTTGGTACATTTCAGGAGGACGCTGCTAATAAAGTTACACAATTACACAGTGAATTCGGGTTTATTATTATATTTACAAATTACCACAGTTTTTGTCTTGGTCGTATTATTTTAATTATTTTGTATTTATCCGCGACACCTTAAAGGCCAGTCTGCGAAAATATTGTCTGACATTACACCGGTCCGTTGCGCAACAAAGGTTGGGGACTGCTGATGTAAAAAAGTCCAGGACCAGGAGAGGGGACGAATCCCTTGGAGGGTGCATCCGGCATCAAATGTGTACTGCTGAAAGAAGCTCCCATTTTGCTTGTAGCATTAAACAGTTTACTTGGTGTTGCTCTTCTTTCTTTCCACGTGACGGTGTGCACCTTTAGGTTCTGGAAGTGAACTTAATGCAAAAGCTGTCAAGTATTTAAATTTTCCTGAGCACGACTGTTTGATGTTATGATTCGTCTTTGGTTTAAAAAGCTACAGCTTTTACTCAGTGAGTTTGAACGTGTTTCTTTTCAGCTTACAAGGACCTGCAGTCCAGAGAAAATACCAGAAACGCAGCCTGGCAGCGTGACGGCTGGGACGAGGTTGTTTATTACACAGGTTGGTTTCAGTCTGATACTTTTATACTTAAGCAAGTTTTAGTTACTGTAAGTGCTGAGTCTTGTTGTTCTGTTGTGGGCATAAGACATTAAAATTAACCTATTTTATATCTATTATCCATATTTGTGTCATGTTAACGTTAAATGAAAATATTAATTTCAAACATTTAAGCTCGGATGAACCCAAGCTGCCAACAACTTATTATAAATTGTCGATCAAGAATAGATTAAAACAATGAAGACTAATTACTAATACTGTCAACATATTCTCTTCTCAGGGCTTCAAATACTGGAAGTATTGACTTTTTTACACACCTTGGTAATAATGAATTTTGAGAACTAAATGCCGTGTTTTAAAAAGATACAATAGGTGCAAACCTACAGAAAAGAAATTGACCTTTTACAAAGTGTCTTTTTTATAATCGCTTTACTGGGAGAAAAAGCATCATGAGAGCAAGGAAAACAGTGAAGTAGAACACAGGACACAGGAAAAGAGACTCAGATTGCACTAAAGTGCTTGCAGTGTGTCAGTAGATGCTGTTGACTTGGCTTCGCAGCGTTGAAACTGCTATAATCTAAAAGTGAATTGCAAAATGCACATCTTTGATACTTCATCCTGTTGTGTCATTGCTGTGGTTGCTGCAGATCATATAAACAAAGACAACTTTGTGGTAAATGAGTTTTTCATTTAGCTGCTTTCTGCTCACATCATCTCTTCCTGCTGAAGAGATGATCAGTGTGGCATCTACTAATGTTTTATGTGAATTAATGTTATCCCTAAATGCTGGCGAAACTGCAAACTGAATTATGTTAAACCTCATTAATGCCAGTGAATTTCGTAAGCTGCATGAGGTGTAGAAGCATCGTATAATCTTTCTTTAGTGTTTAGAAAATGTAACCTCTTAGCCGGCAATGAAGTCTCCCTGTTAGGAAGCTTCCCAATGAAAAACTGACTATTCAGCTACAGCCAAAGTCTACTTGAGGAGGCGGGAACAATAGTGTCAGTGAGTTACTTTTGTTCATTCACTGGACATTTTAGCCACTAAAACTTGTCATGGCTGTAAAAGTTCTTGGGAAAATTAATTGCCCACTTCTGCTCTAAAGTGTGTTGGTTGTACATAGAGCTTTGCAGACTTTCACCAGTGAGCTGTGTTACAAATATAGCATCTTTATTTATAACACACTTTACATCCAACAATGTTGGCCAAAGTGCTACAAATATAAAATAAAGAGAAAACAGTTTAAATTACATCTAAAATTTCTTAAAATTAAAAATAATATAATTAATAAGAAAACATATTAAGAGACATCAACAAGTCCTTCTGTGCTGAAAGCCAAGGTAAATAAATGTTTTAAGACGTGATTTAAAAACGGATAAGGAAGGTGCCTGTCTAACATGTAAAGGCAACTCATTCCACAATTTTGGTGCTGCCACAGCAAACGCCTGATCCCCTCTGAGCTTACCATTAGTCCTAGGCACACTCAGCAGGAGCTGGTCTGCCAGGAAGGTATGTATGGATGAAGAAGCTCAGAGAGGTACAGAGGGGCAGCATTGGACAAACATTTAAAAACAAATAAAAGTAGCTTAAAATATGTGGAATAATAATAATAATAATAATAATAATAATGGATTGGATTTATATAGCGCTTTTCAAGGCACCCAAAGCGCTTTACAATACCACTATTCATTCACTCTCGCATTCATACACTGGTGGAGGCAGCTACAGTTGTAGCCACAGCTGCCCTGGGGCAGACTGAGAGAAGCGAGGCTGCCATATCGCGCCATCGGCCCCTCTGGCCAACACCAGGTGCTCTGAGTTATTCTTGTTTGTGCTTTAGTCCATGCTTTTAGCTTTTAGCTCGTGCTGCAGAGAAGACTGTTCAAGCCTGATTTTCATCACCTTTGGGCTTCATTCCTTCCTTTTCTTTGGAGAACTGCACACAAGCATGTCTGTAGATTACATACTCATAATTCTTCACTTGTTCATACCTACACAAATGGAAACAAACGTGGCACAATAAATTCTACTTCAGCGTCTCTCTGATGCCTGAATCTATGAAGGATTGATTTAGCAATAGGGAATCATTATGTTCAATGGGATTACAAAGACACTCAGCAGTGTTGGTGTAAGGACAACGTACAACAACTCAGGCTTTAATAAAATGAGCTTTTATTGGGATGTTAACATTGAAACTAAACTGAGAACTCTAGCTATAAATTCATGAAACATTAGCAAATTTAAATGAGATAAAGTTGTGTTCCCTGTTGGAAATCTGTTGTTAAGACTGTTGTTTGTTCTTTACCTCACAGTCCCTCTTATTCAGCACATGGAGTCTAGAATAATGATTCCCATGAAGAATTCACCCTTGAAGTAACTACTAACACCTGAGGAGAATTCTCAGCCGCCACTGCAACTATTACACTGATCTGTCGAGAGTGTAACCAACCGTCAAAGTGTGCACTGCCAGGGAAATCTGCTCAACATCAACACAATCTTGTTTCCTTTCATTTGGTTTCTTTTCTCCCCTTTTTCTGTTTGGATGATGAGGTCAAAATGATTGTCACCAAAACTGTACCTGTTACAGCAGCTACTATGTTACTGACCTATTAATGTGGTGTGCTTATGATTTGGGGGCGCACTCCTCTTCACCTTCTGTCATTTAAAGGGTGTTTGAAATGTCTTGTCTGTCTTCATTTTCTTTTCCTTTCTTTGTTGTTTGTGTGCTGGTCACAGGGCCTTTTTAATGTACAAGAAAATTTAATATGATTTCTGAGTCCTGAAACAAAATAATGATTACCAGTGTCTTACAGCAGAAAATAAGAGCTCACAGTAGCTCACTGTCAAAATTACATGGCTTAAAATACATACTGAGTGGTCAGTTTCACAGAGATAAACCTGCAGTTTAAAGTTCAGTGTTATAAAATGAGCACTAAAGCTGAGAGTTACAGGTTTTGGTCTGTTTCAGAGCCACAGTCTCACTCAAAGTTCATCGTGTGTCCACTCCTCTTTTGTTACACAGCTTTGATACAGCCAACTTGGTGTTTACTCCTTTCAGAATCATTTGACTGGATGAACCAATTCCTGTCAACAATACTGCATACACACAAGTTGCCAGCTCATTGTTTTTGTTTTGTTTGTTTTTTTTGTCTTACCAGAATCATGAATACTGAATTTGAATTATTTGCCCTGTTTTTTTTTTTTTTTTTTTAAACTGACCACAACTCCTGATTGTTCAAATTGTAACATATGACACACGTGGCTCTTCCACACAGAAGACATGTTTTTGAATCCAGCGGAACTAATCTGTATTTACAGCATAGCCTGCTGTACGCTTACTGACAAGTTTGGCCTTTCCCTATATCAAGTAGATGATGTCTGGGTGATTGTATGCTCTGACTAAGATCAGTGTTTTCTTTCGTTTCTTTCTTTCTTTTTTAAATGGGCAGATTGTAGATATACATAGTGGGATTATTGGCCAAACCATAGTTACAGACCCTCCTGAATCTGAATGTGCAGGGTCTTCTATTACCTAGCGGGTGTTGATAACCCTGTGAACAGGAGAGGAGTAGTATCTTGTGTGATAAATTGTAAAATGCAGTGCTTTAATAAGATTAGTTGTACATATTTAATTAAACTTCTGATAAAAATTAAGAGCGCTCTTTGTCATAGGTTTGAAATGATAGAACGTGAGTTGATTTTTGACTGTCAGACCACAATTTTCTGTTTTCTTCAGCATTAAAAAAAAAAAAATCAAATATGCATATTAATTTTGCATGCTGAAGAAAGTGTGATGCTACTATATTAAATGGTAAGGCTTAATAATAATAGTAATCGTTTAAAATAACTAAATATCGAAATTTGATTTTATGTCGGCTCTGTGAGGTGTTCCAGTGGTAAAAGTGAGGCAAAATTCAGACCACAAACTGAATTTTGTGGTCTGTGTGTGTGTGTGTTGTATTTCCAGACATTGGTGTCTAGGGTGTGACTTGTGCTGCCTTCATGGTGTGATGGAAATCTTAAAGGTTAATGCTCGGCACTAATGCTGCAAAGTAAGGAGAGGATGGATTCTGTCGGAAATTTTAAATATATATTTTAAATATGTTTCACGCAAAAAGTTATAACTTTTCAGGACATTGTTCACAGTTTCACTGTGATTTGCTTACCGATATTGCCAGTCGGAAAACAAATGATCTGACTTTGTTGCCTTGAAGGTGTTCTAACGTTTCTTTTGGAGAAGCCGAGTCAACCTGACACGATATTCCCATGGGTTCGAAAAATGTAATGACTTTTCTGCACTGATATAAATCATGGTGTGGACCAGTTGTAATAGCTGTAAATGCGGAATGTCCCAGCGTCGGCGTGTCCCCTAAATGCAGCACGAGAACACGTGTTGGAGCCTTCTGGAAAGCGACTCCCCTTTCGAGAGCTTCCGAACCCGAGTAGCGTGGACTCCCTACCGGCGATACTTTTTACTTTTACTTCGCTGGTTGTGCTGCGCTATGGCTGCCGTAAAAGCTCTAAACCCCAAAGCAGAGGTGGCCAGAGCCCAGGCCGCCCTGGCTGTTAACATTAGTGCCGCCCGGGGGCTGCAGGATGTGCTGAGAAGCAACCTGGGACCGAAGGGGACCATGAAAATGTGAGTGCCGCCGGAGCTCTTTGTGCAGCACGCGTGATATGCTAACTCGCTAACGTTAGCAGCAATTCACCGGTTTAGCATTGCAGCCGATAGCGGTATGTCGCCACCAAAGTCTTTGTGCCTGAAAAGTAGAAACCATCCACTCTTTATTACAGAGTACCTGTCCAAAACACACTTAAAATAAATTGAGGCCTGCCATCGCTAAACGGTTAGCGGATTTTCCCGGCACTCGTTACCCTGCCCAGTCATCGTCATGATCCGCTCTGACAGCCATAAAGCTAACGTTAGCATGCTAGCTTCAGTCGGTTAGCAGATCATGCCAGTTTACGTTAAAGTCGTAGTACTAAGTATAACGTGTCCACAAGTTTAGCCTTAACGCTAACTAAAGATACTGATGAGCGACTGAATAACTCAGTTACAGGTAGAGATTTGTTTGGGGATTTGTAGATGATGTGAGGAAATGGATAAATAAAAGCTAACACCCATAATCTGCGAGTTCTTCAGCAGGCAAACAATAATAGGGTGAAAGTTTGCATTATCATAATATAAGCCGCTAGTAGGTAGGGTAACAAATATTAACCCTCTTCTGTCTCTGTGGATCTGCAGGCTGGTGTCTGGTGCAGGAGACATAAAGTTGACCAAAGATGGCAACGTCCTGCTACACGAGATGGTAAGGGACACGATGAGCTGTAAAATGAGGATCTTCTGTCAGTGATGTCATATTAGTACTGTATTGCCTATTTCACAGAGTGACCACACCCTAAATGTTTGTATATGTCTCTTAAGCCTTTGTTCTCACAAACAATGAGTTTAACAGCAGCATGTTATCTGACTGAGCTTTAAATATCTGGATAGATGTGCTTTAGGGTTTGAACTTGATGGCACTTTTTCCACATTTGTCACAGTGCACATTAATAATTTGACAATAATTCGTTAACCATTACAACGTACCTAAATTCTAAAAAATATATTGAACGCAGAAGTCTTTACCAGCTGACCGGGCCACACAACCTGCTATCCTCCTAATGCCATCCCAAGTACAGATTAATGGGAGGGTATCCGGTGTAAAATCTGTGCCTATTCAACTTGTAGATCTGTCTGTCCCTTTGGGAAACAAGGGAGCAACTGGAAATACCTTTTTTAGCACTTCAAAGCAAACTTAGTACCTTGTAATGCAACTGAGGATTCATAATAATTAATAATGGATCAGTAGGTTTAGCACTGCTGCCATGAATTACCCATGAATGAGGATTTTCATAAAATTTTTCCCAACCTGTTTCCCTTTCAGCAAATTCAGCACCCTACAGCATCGCTGATTGCCAAGGTTGCCACTGCACAGGATGACATCACAGGAGATGGTACCACCTCCAACGTCCTCATCATTGGTGAACTGCTGAAGCAGGCTGACCTTTACATTTCAGAGGTACAAGATAGTTCACAGTGTGTTTGTATTTGGCATGTCAGTCTCTCTAGTGAATGAATTGTTGAGGTATCTTTTTTTTAACCACAACTCCATTTTAATGGTTTGTTGCAGGGTCTTCATCCAAGAATCATTGCCGAGGGCTTTGAGGCAGCAAAAGAGAAATCTTTGGCTGTTCTTGAGGAAGTAAAGGTGACTCGGGAAATGGATAGAGAGACCCTCATTAACGTCGCACGCACCTCCCTCAGAACCAAGGTCCACGCAGAGCTGGCAGACCTGCTCACTGAGGTGAGACATGAGGGAATCGAGCACAAAGCAGATGTTAGATGTTTTTACCTTATAGCCAATTAGTTAGTTTACTTTGACATTTCAAAGTTGCCACAGACCTAAGGGCTTACTTATTCTTGAACCTTTATGGCAGTCTGTAGCTTGTTGTGAGTGCACTTCTCTATTCTCTAATCTTAGCTGTCGCTCATTTAGCTTGTGATCACCTTGTCTGTTTGCAGGCTGTAGTAGATGCTGTGCTCGCCATCGCTAAACCCAATGAACCCACTGACTTGTATATGGTGGAAATCATGGAGATGAAGCACAAGACCGACTGTGATACACAGTAAGTGTAAATACAGAGGTGGAGAGGGGAATAAGACAAGACTGTGCTTAACTGTGAATTCTAAATGCTGATCTGTTATTTCTTAGGCTGATCAGAGGTCTGGTGTTGGACCACGGCGCCCGGCACCCAGACATGAAGAAGAGGGTGGAGGATGCTTACATACTGACGTGCAACGTCTCTTTGGAGTACGAGAAGACCGAGGTCAACTCTGGCTTCTTCTACAAGAGCGCTGATGAGAGGGAGAAGCTCGTGGCTGCAGAAAGGAAGTTCATCGAGGACCGCGTGCAGAAGATTATCGCCTTGAAAAACAAAGTGTGTCCCAATGGGGACAAGGGCTTTGTCGTCATTAACCAGAAGGTATGCTAGAAAATGCGGATGTTAACATGGTTCAAAGGCTAAAGTTTAAAAAAAAAAGAATTGTCAAACTCAGTTCAGTCTGGCTTGTACTACTAAAGATACAGGCTCGTAATTTGACTTTGTGTTTTCATATGAACACTAAGCCTTTTGAGACTGGCCCAGCCAATCTGGCTGCATGCACAGCGAACACCCAAGGATGCTATCATGGCTCCCCCTGGTTTTTGTGTCTGTGCTACAGTAACTCTGATCTGTACCTCTGCATTAGGAGAGTCTCTTCCTCCCCTACATGTATTCAGCGGATCAGGATAATCTTTACATCGCTTAGATTTACCGAACTATTTAGTGTAAACTGCAGTCTCAAGCATGTCTTCTTATTTTGTGTGTGTGTTTAGGGTATTGACCCATTCTCCCTGGACGCCCTAGCCAAAGAGGGCATTGTTGGGTTGCGGAGGGCAAAGAGGAGGAACATGGAGAGGTGAGAAAAATATTTTTCAGTGTTATAAATGTTGGTGGTGTTTTATAGTTGAGATGAGCAAAACATTACATTACTTAGATAAAAGTTCATAGAAGATTTTTGAATTGTTTGATTTAACATGCTGAGATGAGCTCATGCTTTATGTTTTGAAATTGGCACAGACACACCCGTACAGGTGCTTTACACTACCAGCCGGTGTCAGTCAGTCATATATTAAGTCATATATTCCTGTGACAGGCTCACCCTCGCTTGCGGTGGCATCGCCATGAACTCAGTTGATGACCTCACACCTGAATGCTTGGGACATGCTGGCCTGGTTTATGAACACACACTGGTGAGACTTTTTTTTGGGGGGGGTCTATTTTTTACCTTTCAGTCCACAAAACTGTGAAATTTAAACTTTTTAAAATTAAAATGATATTAATGCTGCAACCTTGCTTGCAGGGAGAGGAGAAGTACACGTTCATCGAGAAGTGTGGAAACCCTCGCTCAGTTACCCTGCTGGTGAAGGGACCCAACAAACACACCCTCACACAGATCAAAGATGCCGTAAGGGACGGTCTGCGGGCAGTAAAGAACGCTATTGAAGATGGTAAGAGCTGAACATTTCCTCTATGCTTATTTTACTTTTTAAAATCCTTTTACTAAAAAATTATTAACATAAACTTTTGTTGATGATGAATTTCTGCAGTTTTGTTCTATCTGAATTAATCCTACTGGATGCTCTGCTTGACCATTAGTATGGCTTATAAAATGCTACCTTTTTAAACAGATTAACACTTTTTTTTTTAATGTCTGTGTGCAGACAAATCAGTGTTTTTAGAATTCTTTAAGCAGAAATTCATTCATGAAACAACACTCTGAAGTCCTTTAAGGCTTTTTCCAAATATTGTGTGGACAAACTGTAGATCAAAATATCCATTTTCTCTTTATGTTGATAACAAGCTGAAATTGAAGGTGGTTAATTTGTCCTTAAGGAAAACAGAACAGGTCTCATTTGCACAGCGAACACCCAGGGATGCTAGTGTGGCTCTCCCTGGTCTCAGTGTCTGTGCTACAATGACTCTGATCTTATCCTCTGCATTAGGAGAGTTTAGTCTCTCCTACATGTATTCAGCTGATCAGAACAAACTCCACTAATTGTTTTAAATATTAGAGCTGTTCCCTCCCCGAGTGGGTTAATTTATATGACACATTTGTTTGCTTTCCTAAATATCTTTATTTTTCTGTCTTCAGGTAGTGTAGTCTCCGGTGCAGGTGCCTTTGAAGTTGCTGTGGCAGACGCTCTGGTAAAACACAAGCCCAATGTGAAAGGCAGAGCCCAGCTGGGAGTCCAGGCATTTGCAGATGCTCTCCTAGTCATCCCTAAGGTAAAGAATAATTCATTTTCTGTCATTTTTATTAACCGAAACCTGGTTTGTTTCTTGCTGCACCATTATTTGTCACCTTCTTATAGTCCATCCTGTATCAAAATTTACTGATGTTTTTAAAATGCCATCTTTCTGTTCTTAGGTTCTGGCCCAGAACTCTGGCTACGACCCACAGGAGACCCTGCTGAAGCTGCAGACAGAGTACAAAGAGTCTGGCCAGCTAGTTGGAGTAGACCTCAGCACAGGTGAGAACCACAGCAGCGATCAGTCAATCCTGAAGTGATTGCATTTTAAAGTTTAGAGTAAAACTCTATAATTGTTGTATTTAGCTATGTGAAGTTATTAAACAGTAACAATTTGGCAGAATTTAAACCTTTTTTTTTTTATTCTAACCTTTTGCTTTGCAGGAGAACCAATGGTGGCAGGAGAAGCAGGCGTATGGGATAATTACAGTGTCAAGAAACAGCTTCTTCACTCATGGTGAGACGAAGGAATGTTTTAAATTACCCCGATGTATCGCCCACATGGGTCACTAACACGGGTCTCTGTTCACAGCACGGTGATCGCAAGCAACATCTTGTTGGTGGATGAGATCATGCGAGCTGGAATGTCTTCTCTCAAAGGTTAAAGTCACCTAAAGAAGCTGCAGCTGTTATACTCACAGGGATAGTTGTTTACCTAAAGGTTCAGTCAACGTGTTCCCGCTGTAGGCACTCTGAAGCACCCCCAGTCTGATGGACAGCCCGCTGTAAACATCCACGGCATCCATCGCAGCGCCTGTCAGACATCATTGTCATGCTAGTCATGAGGTTCTTTTTGTTTTCCATGGATTTGTCATCGCCTCCCTCTAAAATGATTGGTTTATTTATGAGATTTTGTTAAAAGCACTGACCTCTGCCTCAGTTTTGTTTCTACCCATTAAAGGTTTTCCTGGCTCCGTAAAAATGTGGTTCTTTGTCGTTGAAGAATTAATCAGTCAAACATATAAAAGTTAACATCTGTGTTTTTTCTGCTCTGAGTCCATGAATGCTTTGGAAGCTCATCAGGAAAAATGTGATCTGTAATGCACAACCAGTGTTGGACCGGAGCATAAGAAATTAAGCAGGTCATCAGTCTCCATCTCCTCTTATCTCTCCCCTTAGCATCCTTCCTGTCACACTGATCCTCTGCATGTGTCCTTTGTGTGCTTCCTCTTGCACTTTTCTACTGTTGTAAATAAGCTCTAGTTTCTAAAGAGTTTTCACGACACACCAAATCAAAACGCAAACACTTCTGAACTTTCTGTATTCACCTGCCTTTTGACATCAAAATGAAGGCTTCACAATAAATGCATCCCAGCAAAAGACCCCAATGAGTAAAACGTCATTGCTCACAAACATTGGGAGATCCCTGAGTTCTTGTAACATTAAAAAAAGTCTATATAATTAAGACATTTTAATTAAAAAGTAAATATGCTTAATAAAGCAGCAGTTCTCAAATTCACATTAAAAAATAGCAAATATCAGATATGTTAGTGGTTCAGTATAACAGAAGTCAAGTGGACAGTGCAGCGCATTAAAAGTGGTGTAATGTGTACTTGGGGTGTTGGGCTGAAATAGCCTATTAACACCAGAGAGCAGATGTACTTGAGAATTGAGAAAGGGTTACACAGATGTGCTGCATGGGAGTAAAACATAACCTGTAACTGTAATTGAGAAGCTGAATCAGTCAGATAGGGTTGAGTACGATTTATATTACACCAGCGCAGAGCATCGGTGTTTACGTCTTACTCGAAATATTTTCCAATGTAATACTCTTCCTGTTATTATTATTATTATTATTAACAATATTAATATTATTCTCAATATTATTAAACTACAAAGCTTTGAGAAAGAGGAAGTATCGCGTGAATTTGAAAAAACGGACGGAACCAATTTTGAGGTTCCGTCGGTGAAATCTGTCCGATAGAAACGACTAAAAAATGAAATTGAACTTTGAGAAGTTCTCCATTTGAACGTGGTTAAACGTTTAACGTGTATATTTTTGTTTAGACGTGGTTTCAAACCAGTTTTAGCAAAGACGATGGTATTCTGGATGTTTGCTGTGTTTTTACTGACAGGGGCCGGTAAGAGGACTCTTTCTTTCATTTCTGAATTTAACAAAAACATTAACACTTAAATAAATACCCATCGAGGCATGTTTGTTCCTGGCAGCCGCGGAGGAAATGGTGAACATCCCGGGAGGAAAGATGTCAATGGGAACCAGTGCACCCGATGGGAGAGACGGAGAGTCTCCCACCAAGGAGGTCGAGCTTCAGCCTTTTGAAATAGACAGACACCCCGTCACAAACGCCGATTTCAGGTAAATAAGATCTACATTGAAATGAATTAAGGCAGAACTAATGCACTGAAGTCGGTGACTTGTTCATTTATTTGCCACAGAGACTTTGTGAGAGCCCAGAAGTACAAAACTGAAGCCGAGACGTTTGGCTGGAGTTTCGTGTTTCAGGACTTCGTGTCAGAAGAGCTGAAGAGCAAAGTCACTCAGAGAATTGAGGTGCCGAGTTATTTTTCTCTGATTAATAGATCAGATTACCAGCTAGATTACTTACATCTCAGATATGAAGATTTGCTGTTTTTATATGTCTAACGTTAGTGTTGTTCATAATAATTAATGAAACAATTTGTAGGCATCTCAGCATTTAAAGAGATTCTCCACAATAAATAAAATATATAATGTAGAGCTTCTTACTGTTGTAAACAGCTTCTGACCTATTTCCTCATCTTTTCCATCAGTCTGCTCCGTGGTGGCTGCCTATAGAGCGTGTGTTTTGGAGACAGGTGAGTTGCACATTGTGAGTTTGTTCCTATGTTTTTGACAGTTTTTGTTTACACTCACTTATAACATTTTATTAGGTAAACCATGCGAGTACTGAGTCAGACCCCTATTCCTTAAGCACTGCTGAATTCTTTGTGGCACAGATACAAGAAGGTGCTGGAAACATTCCTAGATACTTCGGTCCATGTTGACAGGACAGCATCACACAGCCGCTGCAGATCATCAGCTGCACATCCACAATGCAACTCTTCTGTTGCGTCCACACCCCAAATGTGCTTTATCGTAAATCGACACTTATCAAACCAAACCGCATTTTTCCAGTCTTCTGTTGTCTAACTTTTGCTTTGTTGAGCCCGACCAAATTGTAGTCTCAGTTTCAGTATTCAGAGGTGTTTTTCTTTACACATTTGTTGTAACGAGTGGTTGGTAGAATTATTGTTGCCTTCCTGCCATGCCTACTTTTTTGCCACGCACGTTGACCCTCTACTGTTCAGCCTTCAGGGCCTGGTTCGGGGATTCGAGATCGTCTGGACTTTCCAGTGGTTCAGGTGAGCTGGAATGACGCCCAGGCCTTCTGCAGCTGGAAAAGCAAGAGACTGCCCACGGAGGAGGAGTGGGAGTGGGCTGCACGTGGGGGGCTGCAAGGTATAATGTTTACTGCTATTATAGTCGAGTTTTTGACTTTCACTTCCAGCTGACAACATTTAAGTCACACACAGTGATGTTTCTGCTCAGCAGCTCCTTTGTTATTGTCTCGACAGAGGAACCCAAAACTGCTTTTGTGTTTCAGATTCAGTCAAGTCTTTGTGAAAAATCAGGAAACTAGTTTGAATAATGGACTTTTTCACAAAACTGAAATATAATTTTATTGTTCATCTAATCTCTTTCCTGGCTGTTATGCTGCAGGTCGGACCTACCCATGGGGAAACAAGTTCCAGGCCAACAGAACCAACCTGTGGCAGGTCAGCATGTTGCAGTCATGGTTAGGTCATCATTAGGTCATTAGTATTGTTCTCATGGGAGGCTCTGATTAGGTTTTCACTAATGCTTCTTTAGCCACTGACATTATGTTTTTGTCTTTGTTATTAAGTAAATATATATTGTATATCTGAATACAGAAAAAACCCTCTGTGTTTATGTAAAACAATGTTTTACACTCGCATGTTTTGTTACTGAGGAACAAAACATGCGACTATATTTTAAATTTGTATGGATCCAGAGTTGGGGAGATTAATTTTTGTTGCTAAGACAAGACCAGTGTTGGTCAAGCTTCTTGAAAATAGTAATTAGTTACTAATTACTGATTACTTCCCCAAGAAAGTAATCCCGTTAACTTTACTGATTACTTCTTTTCAAAAGTAGTTGGTTACTTTATTACTTAAGTTACTTTAAAAAACATGATACACAACTTGAATACGTTACAAATACGTTATAAAGCTGTATAGGATCCGGGGGCTTCTCTGTGAATTCAACATTCCTGTGGCAGCTTGCCAGGTGCTTGCTCAGATTTAAAGTTAAAGTTTTTGCAGTAGAAAGACGTTTTCTTCCCACGCAGAGAGTACTGTGGACGCCACATGGTCGTACTCAGTACTCAGCTGCAGTCCATGTTATCTGTTGTTGATTGACACACGTCTGTTGCTGCCACGGACGTCGCACGCTCGTACGTCATTGTCATAAGACACTCTCACAAACAAAATAATGGTTTAGTAACGCAGTAATGTAGCCTGCTTACGGGTAAGTAGCAGTAATCTAATTACTTTACTCTTTACTTGAAAAAAGTAATCGGATTACGCTTTACTGCCCATCTGTGACTAAGACTCATGTAATTCTTCACTTACTGTATTGTGAGTCTGGACAAACATGGATTTAAAGTGTGGTATTGTGGTAATTCTAGCTTTCGTGTATTTTAGGGATCTTTCCCAGATGGAGACACTGCAGAGGATGGATACCACGGCATCTCTCCTGTTACAGCATACCCTCCCCAGAATAGCTATGGTAATCTTGTTTTAACACACATGTTATCAGCATGATGAAAGAGCTGATTGGTAGCTAAGATGTTTAAGAGGAATATTAACTGTGCATTAAGACTTTACATTTGTGTTTTGAGCTTTTGGAAACATTTGATTTTTCTTCTCACATTTTATGTTGTGAACATTAACACATAATGACAAATCTTCCTCCAGGACTGTATGACATGATGGGAAATACATGGGAGTGGACATCCACACGCTTTTCAGCAGCGAGGCCGATGTACGTGCTGCGCGGTGCCTCCTGGATCGACACAGTGGACGGTTCAGCTAATCACAAGGCTCGAATCACAACCAGGTGAGTTTCTGAGGTAAAAAAACAAAAACAAAAGATAACGTATGTTCAGACCCACCGATTTAATCTTGAGTAAGGCTTACAACTGTGCATCCTGCAGGATGGGCAACACTCCCGACTCTGCTTCTGACAACCTTGGATTCAGATGTGCTGCCAGTGATGGACAGAAGGGCAGGAAGAAAAAAGAAAAAGCAGAACTATAGCCTCAGAGGACAGCAGTGTGGATTTGAGCCAGCAGTGAACAGCCTTTAATAATAAATGTGATGACTTTAAAGTTTACAACAAGATGGAAGCAAAGGACTAAATAAAAATGAGGAAGAAATTCACATTAAACGTGAAGCTAACTATATTTCTCCTGTGGAGAATTTCATAAAGAATAAAGGAAATCTACCATTATGAAACATTTAATAAAAAATACTTTTTAAAATGATGAAAAAAATAATTTATTGCTATTTTCCAAGAACTTTCTGTTTACCTGTAACAGTAACATCATGCCAGATGCTAAATGATTACACCATGCATTTGCTACTTCGCCTTTAGAGGTCGCCACAGGAGATAAATCTGCCTCCATCTCACCCTATCCCTCACATCTCTCTAAATCTATGAATCTCCCGTCTGGTCTTCCTCTTTTCTTCCTGCCTGGCACCTCCATCTTCAACATTCTTTGTCCAATATATCCACTATTCCTCTTCTGTAAATGTCCAAGCTTGTTATCCTTGCCTCTCAAACCAAGACACTCAACCTGAGCTCTGATGATCATTTCTAATCTTGTCAATTCTGGACACTTCCAACATCAATCTAAAATTCTTCAGCTCTCTCAAAACTACTTCCTTCTTTCTAGGCTGGACTGTTGAAATTCCTCGTTTTGCAACCTTGCAGTGTGAGTACTGCGAGATCATGTTTCTCCCCCGTTAGCTTCTCTTCAGTGGATCCCTGTGAATTCCTGAATTTATTCCACATTTATTCTCAAAAGACCTCATTGTACTATATAATCCCCACGGAGCACTGCTGTTTGTGCTCCCTCTGTGCCCCTCTTTTCTCTTTCTCCTCACTGGTCACAGCACATGGCTGCCCATCCCGGAGCTGTTTCTGCTGCATAGTGCAGGCTTAACTAAAGAGACTTGGTTACATGCCTCTGAACATATCCAGTGAAATGAACAAGTGGGGCACTCTTTGCCAGCATTGGTAGTCTTCCTTCCATGTGGTGGGATGTGTCTTTTGTTGAGCATTTCTATGTGACTGGGTAGTAAATTGGTCCGTTTGTTCAGTCTAGGCTTCTCTAATCCTGTCCTTGGCTTTCTGTTTACTTTCCCATAGTGAGGGTCTGACTGATTGGGCTCATTCTGCTAAACAGACCAGAAATGTTTTGAAAAACTCCACTTTGGTTAAATACAGTAACAGTATAAAGCCATGACCTCTGACTTTGTGATGAAGTGTCTTAGCCCTGACCAAAGAATCAGTTTGAGTCCTGGTTATTCTAATAATCTAATGATATAAAATGGACAAACTGTTATCAAACAGCTTGTGCAGAGGTTGTTTTAAGCTGCATTTCTTGAGGAGGAGAGCAAAGTTAGAGGCAGATGTTAGGATGTCTTGTTACCAAATTCTGAATGACTTTGCAGAAAGTTTTTTTTTTTTTTTAATCTTCCTGGTTAAGAACAGGCTAAATGTCTGTATTAATACCAAAGACCTGGGAGGTCCTTGATTCATTCAGTTGAGGAAAAACAAAAGGTGCTGTACAGTCTGGTATTTGTGCTCCACAAGGCTCCACCCCCTTTATTGAACCTTACCAAAACAGTGAGAATAACTCCAAAATACAGAACAGAGTTAAATGTGTTTCTTTGCTTACTGACTTTCTTTCTGATTGGAACATAATTACACAAGACAAAAATTAAACGCGCAACACTGCTGACATTTTAAAATTGTTTCACTGGAAATACAACAGGGACCGCCCTGCAAATGAATGCATATGAATAGCCTCACATTGTCACAGACCACCTCCACAGGTATTGTCTGACGATGCAGCGTCTTGGAATGCGTTATAATGTGAAGCAATTGTGCACAAATATTTCTGGAGCATGGTGAAGTTTTATTGAATATTTTTGCTTTGATATCAGAACGCAAAGTCATGGGATTATTTCATATACATTAAATACATAATATTAAAAAAATAGAATTGAAAAATCTAAATCTGACATATGTATCAGGGCTCAGGAGGACTTCATTAATAAACGTGGTGACAAAACTTGTTACATCAGTTACAAACAGCAGAAAGCATTCAAAACTTAGTAAATAGCTCTAATTTTCTAAAGCTCAATGAGGATAAAACTGAGATCCTCCTTATTGGCACCAAATCCAACCTTTTGAAGTTGAACCATTTCTCACTCACTATTGATAACTCCACAGTTTTCCCTTCTCCTCGGGTTAAGAGCCTTGGTGTCATCCTAGACAGTTCACTTTCCTATAAATCTCACATCTATAATCTCACCCGTTCTGCCTATTTCCATCTGCCCAACATAAACAGATTACGTCCTTCTCATTCCACCCAGTTTCCGTCCATTCTTGTCCACAGTCTCGTTACATCCCGTATTGACTACTGCAATTCTCATTTGCATGGTCTCCCCCATAAACCCTCCATAAGCTTCAACTGTTTCAGGACTCTGCTGCTCGCATTATCACCAGAACCCCCTCCTACCAGCACATCACCCCTTTTCTTCAGGAACTTCACAGGCTCCCAGTAAAATTCCGGATAATATTCAAACTTCTTCTGCTCACCTTCAAGGCCATTCATAACCTTGCACCTCCTTACCTGTCTGACCTGTTAAGCACTATCTCTTCTGCCCACTCACTTCAATCTTCTTCTTCTATCCAGCTCGCTGTGCCCTCTTTCCGCCTCAGCACCATGGGAAGCAGAGCTTTTAGCTGCTCTGCTCCCAGGCTGTGGAACTCTTTACCCCCAGTTTAAATCTCAACTCAAAACCCATCTGCTCAAATGTGCATTTTCACTGTGAACCCACTGTTTGTTCATTTTATCTTGTGTCTTGAAAGGCAACTTCATAATTAAAATTTATTATTATTATTATTATTGAATAATAATAAGCTGTTCTTAATTCTTTACTCTTTTTGTTTCTGTTTGTGAGAATTAAGCCACATAAAGAGTTAATTAGAAAGCTTTAAATGTGCTGAGGTGCTTTTGATCTGGAGATCAAAAATGCTAAGCTAAGATAACCAATAGCTAGCTGCAACAGGCTCATAGACGGGACTATATGCAGATGGCCTTACAGCTTCTACAGGAAGCAAGTGGATAAGCAGCAGCCAGGTGCTGCTTATCAAATTTACTCGATTAACTAAGTAGGTGTGTGTTAGCTTAATGCTACAATCTTCTTAGGAGTAGATTTCCTAGCAAATTGACCACAAGGTCAGACAATGCAATACTCCGAGATGATACGCAAAAGCAAAGTGCGCTCATCTCAGACTCTACAGGCCTCAGTTAGCATGTTAAATGTTAAGTCCAAGACAGTACAATAAGAAAAATACTGAGCATACATGGCCTGTTTGGAAGGGTTTCCAACCAAATAGAAGATGGGAACACAGCTTAGGTTTGCATTGTTGCATATGAACAAAAGGAAAAATGTCCTTTGAACAGACAAGGTGAAACTGGAGATATGTGACGTAATGGACAAACGCAGCACATTAGCAGAAACATCTAGTAAAAGCTGTCAAGCACAGTGGAGGAGGGGTGATGGTTTGGGCTTGTTTTGCAGCCACAGGCCTAGTCCTCTATATACCAAAGATTCAAATGTGAAGCCGTCCATCCAACAGCTCAAGCTAGGTTGTATGGTCATGCAACAGGACATTGATCCCAAACACAGCAACAAATCTACACCAGAATGACTGAAAAAGAAAGGAGGAAATGTTGAAGCACATGATTGAAATGCTGTGCATAATGAAATGCCCACAAACCTCAATGAACTGAAACAACATTAGTAAAAAAGTGAGCCAAAATTCCTCCACATCGTTCTACAGGATTGTAGATAATAGGGTGTATTTAGTTTCTAGCGTGACTGAATGCAGTCCTGTGAAAACTTTCTGTGTCAGATATATCTGATTAAAACTCTGAGGCATAAATAAAGTTAAACAACATTTGTTCAGATAGGTATGTGCCTCAGTCTGTCATTCTACTGACTTTGATTAGCCACAATAAAGTAGTTGTATACTGCAAAAAAAGAAAAAAGGTAATTAAGGCAAATTACAAGATTAATTGTGGCACTGACGGGTAAAAAAGCAGAAGCACCTCAAAACAGTGAAATAGAGATGTCTGATTCCATATTTAAGAGAATTTGTTTTAAAAAAAAAAGTGGGCCTATCTAGCTGAATATTTAATTTAGAGGCGACCTACTTCTTGCTCAAAACAGCCTTGGCTTAGTGGGAAAAACACAATCAAGAACCACTTCCTTGCTGCATCTTGGTGAATCGCATAACCATGTGAACTGTAATGGAAACAGCTTTTTTTAAATGCACATAACTGATGATGATCATTTTTTTCCTTCAGTCACTTACTGATTCATCTTTGCACAGGCATGTGGGAGGTTTGTCACAGAATCCGTTTTACCTCAGATATCAGGAATGACTCTAACTGGTGTTTTCCCCAAAGTCTTTCAGTACCAAAAATAAATCAGGGACTTATCAGAAGTGTGATTTTTCACAAGCAAACATTCACTTCCGCTGATGCTGTTGTGTAATTTATTTTCACCTCTGTTTACTGGCCTACTCCTAGTAGCTATGTTCTATGTATGTGTGACTTTCTTGATAAAGGAAGAGTTTAAATAAAGTTTCATGCGTCAGGTTTGAATAACTAGATTGTATCAGAAGCCCTCCTCCCATTTGTCTCCCTGCTGCTGTGGTATGTTTGCACGTCATGTTTTTGTAGCGGCAGAAAAAGGAGGAAGAAAGCTCAGACGGGCCACTTGAAGCCACAGCCTCCGCTGACATCACATCGTGTCATATCATGCCCCAGTGAAGACGCACACAGTTCAGGTAA
Organism: Mchenga conophoros; assembly: GCF_057382185.1. NCBI lineage: Eukaryota > Metazoa > Chordata > Actinopteri > Cichliformes > Cichlidae > Mchenga > Mchenga conophoros. The sequence goes on along the minus strand of NC_140535.1, from coordinate 21,795,996 downwards.
AACAAGTTTAATGACATTCTATTTGTCATCCTCACTCCACCTTGTTTTATGGACTTCCTCTTGCTTTCCTGAGTTTGTTTTTACCTGGCGCTGTCTGCAGATGGTTTAACTGAGCCCACTTCTGCCTGTGACTTCCACAGAGCCGGCCATGGATTTCAGTCAGCCTTTTTCAGTCCTCAATGAGAAGCTGAGACCTCGAGTCACCACCAGCGAGCAACTCTACTCCTCTCTGAACAGGTTGGAGGACAGACAGCTGGGCTCGCTCAGGAACAAATATACTTATTACCGAGCAATGGTTTTGCCAAGAGAACCTGAACCAAATGCCACAACAAAGACAGACGATCCAGAAGAGTCTGTAGACGAGACAGAGAAAGATTACTCTAAAGGAAACACTGCCAGTCTGCTGGCTGGTAAAAACACATGCCTCATTAACGAATTGAATTTGAACGATATCAGCGAAGATGAGCTGGGTGACGACGAAAGCACCTCACAGTCTGACGAGAAAGACAGCGTGGGTGAGGTGGCCTCAGAGGAAGCAAGGGACTCTGAAGGGTCAGGATCCAATGAAAACACAAACTCTTTCCAGAGGAACTACCTAGACGGGACCCTACCAGACCTGCTAAACAGTGGCAAGCCGCTCAGCAGACGCAGAACACTGGGACACTACTCAGACACGGTAACGCCAAGATAGTCTTTTTAATATTCACGTGTGTAAAAACCACAAATATTTTAAAGCACCAGCGCTTGAACTGAGATCTGTTTGAAGAGGATTGTCAAACATGAAACCTGTAAAACAGGGAGGAGGCTGATCGAACTGTTGCTTAGCAGTGTATCAAAGGGTACAAACACACAAAGCGCACAGAGTCCTGCCATGCAAACATAATGAAGTAGAATAAAAACACGTTTGATGCTCTGCTGTCAGAGTGCAGTAAACCTCAGTTTCCAGTGACAATGAATGATTTTGGACACATGTTAACAGCACTTATTAGTCCTATATCTCTGATATCTGTGTGTACGCACACTTCCAGGATTGCATTCATGTGTGAAGACGTGAACGTCATCAAACAGTTTAGTGTTGGATGACCTCTCAACTAGTATGACTGGATTTTTTATCTGTTGTTTCACTCGAGATTGTAGATTAGCAGTTTCTGTTCAGATTGTGTAAAAAATGTCATGAAGTAGGAGCTTTTGAGTGCAGGCTTTGATTTACTTTCACAGCAAGAGAAACTAAACATTTTCTGATGGGATATTAAATTATGGTGTTTGTAGCTTAAAGAAGTACGGCGAGAAGTGGAGCTGTCCCGCAGACGAAGTATCAAGCTGAAGGCCCAGGTGGACAAACTGCAGGAAAACAGAGAAGGAGAGGGCTGGAGTCAACACAAAGATCGGGTACAGTTTACCACAACACAGTACTATGGTATACATCCGCAGAGCTCTGGAGGTTTAAAAAAAAATTCCTTTCCGTTGATTTTTATTCCAGGTCACAGAGGAAGTTTTGTCTATTCTGAGGCTGCTGCACCCGCTGACAGAGCCAGAGTCCAGCCAGATCGAGCCGTCCGATGGGGAAAACCGCCTGGACGCCGCTCTGGGCCAGCTGCAGAACGTGGCCCGCAAACTGGCAATCAGCCACACCAAACAGGTCAGAGTAAATAAAGCTCGTCAGCACTTCTATTTCTCTGACGTCTTTGTTTGAGCTGGTTTCAGTGGACACGTTACTCAGACGAGTGTTTTTATGCTAGCAGAAGGTCAAAGGTGACAAATGAATTCGTTAGTCAAATCAATTTATAACGTTTATGTAATGTGTGTTTTTTGGGATGCTTCTCTGTCTCTCACCATTAAAATGAAATTACTATAAAAATTAGTGATTGCTCATGTCTTTGTACGTGAGCAAACTAAAAAATTCAGCAAGATATCAAATATTTATTTGCTCCATTGTATAACCTTAAACATTAGTGATTATATAGTCTTTAGACCACTGGGCACTCCTGGTATTAACGTGACTTCAAAAGAAGCATTAATACATTTTTGTAGTGCTTTTGTTGGTTTTTGGCTAACAATGGGCCTTTTGGGGAGTCAGTAAACAGGAAATTATAGAGTAAAGGCAAAATTGTGTATTATACTTAAGAAAATGGGCCACAGTAAATAAAACAAACATCCTAACATGAGTAATTTTTCTTTGACTCTGGCTAACACCACAAAAATCCTCTAAGCATTAGCCCCGAGGCTTGTACACAGATACTAACGCTCACGCTGAGGGCATCTCTGTCTCCTCCTGATGAAACATCGTCATTGTTTGCCTCAGAAAAAAACCATCATTAATTCCTCCACCCATGTGCTAAGCTCAGGTATGCAGTCGAACAAGTTTACAAGTAACACCATCAGCAAGTCTTTCTGGAGTTTGCCTCGTGAGATGTTTACAGAAACTTTCAAGGTGTGGAACTAAGGTAGAGGCCAGATTTCAGCTGATAAGA
>NC_140535.1:18576025-18746025 GCF_057382185.1 Mchenga conophoros | reverse complement strand
CAAGCGCAAATTCAAACGCGATTTCAATATGTCACATATTGACAGTGGCTCACCAATGCCAATGACATAATTACCCAGCTACATTTCCGAAAGAATGCAAAAGCATTGACATATATTTTTCCTTCCTGCGATAGCCCGACGGGCAGGGCAGAGAGAGATTTTGGTAGCCCGACTGGAAAAATTTTGCGAGCCCTGTATCTGATTAAGGAATCACTCATCTTTGGAAAGAGAGTTTATTACAGAGAAATGTCTCTTTCCAAAATAAAAGCTATACTATACGCTTCTTCTGGGCTAAATTCTCAGCAGCATATTAAACATATCAGGTCCCCATCAGGAGAATCATGTGCTAACGGCTGTCTAAATGACTCGGGTAAAGTTTGTAGCATGCGTGCTTGTTGTTTTTGACTGCTTCCACTTGTCTTTGCACTAGGATGATGTCGGAGTAAATGTGCAGTCATATTCGTTGTGTTCCCACTAGTGCTGTCAGCGTAAATCTCGTTGAAATGACATTAACGCCACAACACGGCAAATCTCCGTTAACGAGCTACCGCGGATCGCCCTGAGCGTGGGGCTGGACCGCCAACACGTTAACGAGCTAACTGCTAACACACTAGCTCCCACCCATGTAATTGAGCATTGCTGGCACATCCGACATACTGTTTTACTTTAGTCCATGACTCGCTTACCTTCAGGGTCATACGTCACATGAAAACCAAAATAGTTCCAAACGCCAGATCTGAATGAGGGTGGGGGAGGCTCAATTTGCCATGTTGCAAGGAGAGCTTAACTTCTGTCTCGCTAGCTTGCCCTGCGCTCAGTGAATCTGCGTTCGACTACTCCGCCTAGGCTGCACTGTTGAGTGCAGATCCACTGAGCGCTCAACACAGACAGCATCGTCAGAAGGAAAGTTGATAAAATAAATTAAAAATTTTGTATTGTTCGATACATATGCGTACCAAACCGAAAGCACCGTATCGAACGGTTCAATATCGATACGAATATCGTTGCACCCCTAATATATATATATATATATATATATATATATATATATACCCATTATTTCCTTAGTTAAATACAGTTAAACTGTGTTTGTTTGACCACTAATACCAAGTTCTTGTTTTGTTGATTTTCGCGTGTTCTTTTTGTTTGTTTGTTTTTTTAACATATTAACAGGATTTTGTGTGGTGGTGCTTCAAGTGAGTAGAGCTGTGTCGAAACATAAACATGCTCTGGTCTGAGAGACAAGTAACAACTTCCCCATTATTTTTACTCTTTTTCTCTGAGTCTATTTCTGTCTCTTATGCACATAAGCTGTGAAGCTGGAACTCTAATCAGAGCTCATGCTTCACTTGTGGAGTGGTACACCTGTGGAGAAGCGTTAGCTACTCAGCCAGCAATGTCCTTTCTTAGAAACTACCTTTTGTGATCTTGGCTCCGGCTCACTGGGACGCTATGACTCCCTTCAGCTTTTCAGTTCTCCACTACTCACCAGTAGCATCTGCTCTGCCAGACTTCAGTACTCAAATTTCTGCAAGCTTGACAGTCAAAGTCCAGATCAGAGAGCCCACACTCTCTTTTTCAGTTTAGTTTGTATATGTACCCATTTTGACACATACATAAAACTCACAAATAATTAGCAGATGAAGGGCCAGATTTATTAAAATGAAAATAAAATCATAATGTTAGAAGAGAGGTCCAATGTTACTTATGTGATCAAAATCCGTGGTTACAAGTTTGTTTGTTTTTTGCGGCTGGTCTTACTGCATATCTGTTTGTAGGATTTTCCCTTAGAGTGCACAGAATCTTTGGAGGAGGGTATTTAAATGAATCACACAAACACAAATGCCACATAAACAGAGCAGGATGTACTGCTTTGTGGAAAGCAGTATATTGAATATAGAGTTGAATTTAACATAAAAAGCTTTTTCTTAAGTCTTAATTTGCTGTTTAACTGGCTGTGTCCACATAATTGTCACCCTGAATATTTAAGCCATATGTTTTTCTACTTGGAGAATTTAATTTAATAAAAGTAAGCAACAAATGGAGGAAAAACAGAGAATCGTAATACAAAATGCAGTAAAGGATGCATTTTATTTTACAGCCAGTCAAGTTATTTTCTTACAGTATTCTGATGGGTTTGCAGTGTTTTAGGTTTTTGCACACATTTCTACACAGTGATCTATACAGTGATCTATACCCAATATAATATATATTTTAACAGCAGTGCACACATCCACATCAACTTTTTTTTTTTGAAAGAAAATGTATTCGATCTTTGACAAACCAACCAAACCAAAATTCATGACAGGCAAAATTCGGCTGCTAGTAACACAGCAATTAGCGTATTATTAGTAGATCTCCCACAGAACATTTCACTCCCATCTGCACATTTTCACAATTCTGGCATTATGTTAATTTGTCTCACTTAGTAAATCTGGTCAAAGAGCTACAGTCAAAAAGCATTCACCCTTTGAGTGGGCTCTGGCTTAATCATTGCTTTGTATGCATTCAGTTTTGGTATCTGCCCCTATTAAAGACTTGTGACCAACTGATTGTTTAACTACTTTTTGCTGACAGTATTTTTTATTTTTTATTTTTGCTATAATCCCAAACATTCTTGCCCTATACTTTAAAAAAAGCACATTTTGAAAACAGCCCCAAATCAAATGCTACATTGTACATCAATTGCATTTTAGACAGATACTGACCAACAGGTTTCGTCATACAACTTTCAGCTGAAACATTTTAGCTCATGCAGTTTTATGAAGAATGTCATGACAGGCGCTGGGTTAAAAATGGACTATTCTAAATAGGCACCTTTGCTCGTGTCTCTGCATATATGGCTTAAATGGGACGTTGCAGGGACAGAGACTGACCTGCCATAGAATTTTTGGGTAAAAGAGAGAGTATTATAAAGGCAGAGAGGGGAAAAGTGATGGACTGACAGAAATCCAGGGACAAATATGGAGTGATTGGCATGTGTAGAACCAGTGATTGATAGGCATAAAAAATATAACTGAAAGCTATGACAGCTTGGTGGTGCAGTTTGTGTGAGTGTGTGTTTGTGTGTGTGTGGGTGGGTAGGGGGGAGTGACAGTACATCAGAAGTACAGTATGACTCTGTCCGCTCACTCACTTTTCTCCTGACCCATAGAGAGAGAAACAGAGAGTGAGAAAGAAAGCTATAGGACAGTAAACATCCCTCTCTTCCTCCACCCACCCTTTAGCTTTCTTTGGCCTGACCAATTACAGCGAACCAGCTTCTCCTTTGTGCTTGGATATAAACAGGAGCCTCTCATCTACAATCAATGACAACACTCACACCAATTAGCCAAGCCTAAGCAAAGGGCTGCTGAAACTGCTGGAGAGAGTGCTCAAACACCTCTTAGGGTCGTGATGGCCATTGAAGACTGGCATCTGCAAGGGAATTAATAACTACAGTAATCAATCAAGAGTGCTTGTGAGATTTTCAGGATGATTTCCATGTATATTAGCTGCTAATTTTCTCTAATCTGACACTTGTGTCCAAAATAGTCCAAAAGAAAGACTTCCAGTGATGTAAACAGGATTAGCCAGATATAAATCTACTTCCCGACGTTTCTGAGTCACAATTACAAGAATTTATTCCTCTGGGAATGTGGAAGAGAAGTAAGAACTTATTTTGGGCACACATTTTTGCACAAAACTGCTAAAATACAGCAAAAACAGAGAGCATAATTCTCTTCTTTGTGAATGTGTGATGTGTGTCTGTGTGTGCATGTTTCCGAGTGTGTATTTCTGTCAGAATTCTTCTCCATCTCAGTAAACCTCTGTAATTACATCCCAACAGAGGGAGGAATTAAACCCAGTTTCATCTATTGGGATGATGAATATGACAGCGTACTGTTATATAGACTTCATATCTGCAGACAAACACACATAAATCTCCGCCTGTGATGGCGCTGCTCTGAAGGCTGTGTAATTAAACATTGTTATATGAGAAAGTGAATTAATCTATAGTCTGTGAATGTGCCATCAGGATACGGTTGATGGCAGGCTATGTTAGAGAGAGGATGATTTAGCTTACGAGCCTGGCCATATAAAACCTGGGGGACTCAGTCAACGGTGAGCAAAAATAGAGTATAATTTGCCGGGATCCTAAATGATGCTACTCTATTCATTTTTCAGGGATGAGTGTCACTTTGATGGAACAAAGAAATTCACAAAGGACACAGCTGAACAAAGAAAGTCATGGTGAACAGGGGAAACAAAAGAAATGATCATGACTGTACTTTCAACATGTGATTGTGTTCTCACATATGGATCTGTGAGGTCATGTAGTGTAAGATACTTGCAGGTCTGGAAAGCAAATGAATATAAAACTATACATAAACTTGACAGGATTGATTAGCAGTATCATCTCCTGGGATTAATTTGTGGTCTTAGACTTTGCTTTGTAAAGCTGCACGATTCTCGGTGGAGGTAAGCATGCGTAACGCTCAAGGTCATGGACTGAAGAATCTGTCAGTTTTCTTGATCTGCACAAACAAAACAGGGAACCATCTCATCAAAACACTGCTTGATAGCACCCCAACCAGTCAAACACTCCACATGTTGCCTTTAACAACAAGCTGCTGTGTAGTCTTGTTTTGTCCCCACATTTTTACCATGCATAGCCACATCATTTCGCAAATACAATTAGATTTTTTGCTAGGATATCTGGCAGGAGACCTATGGGTAGCCAATCCTAAAGACACACATGATCACTGTAGTTTGCTAAAGCAAAGATTGTGTCATATTCAGCCTTTTCTTGGTTCAGCTTGCTGTACCTTTGTTTGTTTTTTACTTTTTTTACATTTCCTACATTTCTATGGCTTTTCAGCACTCTAACATTTCTGAGTAATGCCAAAAAATAAAAATGAATTACTTAACAAATAACACGAACTTGAAAAAATATAGATTGCTAAGGTTTACAGCACTTTTACTCTTGACGGTTGATGTTAAATCATCTACCGAGACATGCAAAAAATAATGGGCATAGCAAAGGTTTCTTTTCACTTTAAATGGGCTTAGAAGCTTCATGATGGACTTCCTGCACACATTTATGCACACATAGGCACTCTTATGCATAATGCTGTTGCTATAGAGTGCCCCCTATGCATTACCAGTTCTGATACACCCTCCTGGAAGTGTATAACAAATTAACCAATCAGATTTTCAAATGTAAAATGGAAGTTTTAACTCAACAAATCATAAGTAAAGTCATCAGAGCCCTACTAACTAGTGTTGTTCTGTAGCACTAGTCTAGTCATTGAAGAGGTAGTTTATTTTGATAAATTGAAATCATATCTGTGATTCTGTTTGTTTGTTTTTTTTGTTCTATCTTACCTGATTTCTTTTTACAAAGTTGGAAAAGGGTGGATGCCACAATGGTACAAAAACAACTTGAGCCCCCCCAATGATGGGAAAGCAAGTATCTCTGTGTGTGTGTGTGTGTGTGTGTGTGTGTGTGTGTGTGTGTGTGTGTGTGTGTGTGTGTGTGTGTGTGTTTGTGGGCACGCGTGCACATTCTTTTTTCAGCAGGCTCAAGACCTATGGGAGCCAATTAGAGTGTAATGTTAGAGATGACAAAAGAGACTCGGTTTGGACCAGCTCGCTAGTCTCTGCCTTGTAGCCCCCTGGCTTGATAGCTAAACAGAGGTTTAATAAGAGAGGTGTCTGGCACTCTCATCTTCTTTCAGACACACAGGAAGCCCAGTGGTCACAGAGTTTGGGTTTAGATGAGGTCACTGCCCCTGTGGGCTCAGCTGGAAGAAAGGAAACTGTGAAATAAATGGACAAGAGACTGGAGAGCAGAAGAACCAGTTACTGAGATGAAGCCTGGCGTGTGTCTCAGAGATATTATATAACAGAATATGGGATGAGATTGCAGATCAAATGAGTCTTATGTGACTGGAAGACACACCGATCTCTCCTGTAGGCCAATATAATAGAACAGGTTCATAGTTCAGTTGGTGAACTTATTTCTGCAGTGATTTTGATCACTCAGAAAGAAGATCTCCAGTGACTAAAATATACAGTCATGTAGTTTTAATATTGTATGTTTGAGCTGAATAGTCTGCTTTTGAGTCATGCAACTCTGTAAAAGTATGTTACTTAAACAAAAAAAGGTTGTTGATCCTGCTTAATAATTGTATTTGCTTTAATCACAGTCAAGCAGTATTGAAAATATGGATAGAAAAACATCGAGCCAGTATTGTGGAGGGATGTGATAACATTTCACTGGGGAATTGAAAGTATGCAGGTGGAGCGGTGCAAAAACATGTACTGCACATCAAACAAAAGGAGTATACAACTGACACTGGAGATTCAGCGTGCATGACTCAGGCATTTTAAACTCTGCCAAGAAGCATATTTTGGTCTGTTTTCCTTTTATTTAATTCAATTAAGAGTTAGATTTTCAATTATTTCGAGACATTCATACATTGATCAGAAAAGTTCTGCTTTTTGATATATAGTTGATTTATTTTTTTTCCTTTCTCTTCGAGATTATCTTCCTGTGTATCTCCAGACCGCTTTCAACATGGCTGCCATCCGGTGCACACACACCTTTGTCCTTTTGCAATTGTATGTATAAAATGCAATCCTTTAACTTGATTTTCAGTTTAGGATTAAGTCAAAAGGAAGAACATCTGGTGACTACATCTTGTTGACATATATATGTATATATGGTTGTTCTTGTTTTGTTTTTCTGCATGGTAGCTTTTCACGGCACTTTTTATGCCATGCCTCCTGAGGGGAACTAAAGATTTTTGCCCTTGTCCTTGTGGAAAATGTGTGTACTTTCTGAATCTTTAGAGATATCATGAACCACACACCCAATTTTTCACAATTGCCCATCATTACTTTGAACTATTTAACCTCTCCCTATCTGTACGTCTCTGTGATACCCTGTATATCAGTAATATTAGTCATCAATTGCAGTTAACATAATTAGGTCTCAGAGGTTCCACCAGGTGCTTATGTTAGCATCACAAGCCACCTTTTCATGAGTTTTCCATCCCTGGAAATTAAAGAAATTTAAAATGGGTTAAGTTTCTAACATTTGTTGTGCTGGTTGTCTTAATTTTCAATTAATAAGTTATTTGATTTTATTATGCTTTTTAAGAATTAGGGTTGTGAATCCTGGTAAAGTCTGAAGAAGGAAAGGTTGGAGTAGTAACATACAACAAATTAAAAAAAATTAACTCAGTAAAAATCTTAATGTAATACAGCTACAAGACATTCTGTGCTTTCAACTGGGGATCGAATTGAAAACAAGCTGACGCTAAGTCTGGATCTGCATCGCTGTGTTGTACTTGTGGAGGAACAAAAATCATGTAATGTGTTAATAAAATGTCTTATCAATAAATAGCATTGCAAACCATTTTCATTCAGTCATTTAAGCTTAAGTCACACTGTATTTATGTATTATGCTAAGCAAAGAAATATCTTTTTTGCTTCTTAGAATTTGCTGCATTGTTTCTGTACCTAAATATACAGATTGACATTACAATTCAGGCTGAGGTTGTCATAGGCAGTTTTCCTGTAATTGGCAAATGTATCTACATTCTTCTTAAACCAGACTTGAGACTTGTTTCACATCTTTTTCAGTGTCAATTGAAGTGGGCTCCACAGGCCTCAATTCCTTAGCTGGCTCTCCAGCAGCAGAAACAGTTGGAAAACATCTAAAGCTTTTCCATCACTGAGTATGTAACTGCAGATTCCTGCTGTGTCACTCTAGGCTCCCTAAACTTGGATTTTTGTTTACGACTTGTTACAGGCCATCTCATATATAAAGTACAAATGGTGCACCATGTTTTTTGCTTGTTTTGTTTTATTTTCTCAAGATCTAAATGAAAATCTAACCTTGCAATCTCTGCACATGCAGGTCCTTCATTAAGGTTCTCGAAATTGTTGTGTAAGTTTAGATAATTTAATACCATAATTTCCATGGATGACTTACTGTATTCTAAAATTTACACTGTCTCCAATGCCACTTTCAGAATGACAGAACGCTAAGACGAGCATGATATTCCAGGAGGGAAAATAGAGAACCATAAAACAATATTTTAGTTTTAAATAGTATAAAGTTTAAAGTAAAAAATGCAACAAATAATAATAATAATAATAATAATAATAATAATAATAATAATAAATCTAGTAAAAGATTCAAAACAAGGTAAATATTGCATCTTCTGGGCATAAGTATTAAAAAGTATGGTGCTGCTTAGATTAGATTAACATCAATCAATACAACCAGTAATATATTAACTTATTATACTTCATTATTTCATTACTTTTCATTATTTACATTTTTACAGCGTACTGTGGTTCAGAATTCTTAAACTTGGCTGCCACTGATCTTAATCACTGTCTGCAGAAAGTGACTATCATGTTTATAAACCAAATAAGTACTAATTATTGTAATAAAAATCTATGACCCACAGTTTAGAGGAAACAAATGTCAAAAGTGAACCACACCTTTTACTTGGATATTTTACAGGAAATCAACTGAACTTCCCACAAACATGGACAAAAGTTTCCTTTGGTGCATCACTCAGTCATAATTACTTTACTCTGGACTTTTAAAGTAATTGCTTTTTAAATTTAATCAGGGATTGAGCAAAAAAAATGTGAATTACCCTAATTTCATTCTTCCTACTGCACACTACAAAAACATCTTTCGACTTGTGGCAATAAGATTTTAGTCCTTAGCCTTTTGTCATAGAATTCTCAAACCATTGCCATTACTTTAAGGTCATAGGCTGGCTCTGCCTGCTGGCTGCAATATTTATCAATCAAACAGGCCTGAGACAACAGAGAAAAGTGGAGTGGCACAGCAAAGAGCACTTAGCCTGGATAAACAGGCGGCTAGTACCATGGATCACTGCACTGCTAAGCCTGTCACTAGAAGAGAGGCTAGAGGGAGACAAAGAAAGGAGAAACTCCGGACAGTGTATGCTTGTGTGTAGGTGTGTGACTGTGTGTGTGTGTGTGTGTGTGTGCGTCACAAAGAGAGTGCATGTGTGACTTAGAGTGAGGCTTTTGGGAGAAACACAGGCCTGGTCAAAATGTCATCAGCGTGCCAGCTTATAGCAGCTTGAAAGGCTTAGAGTTGTGATATTTATCCTGTGGGCTTTGGCAGGGAGGTGGACTGGGAGAGAAAATATCTGTAATTTCATGGTATCTTCAGGGGAAATTTGATTTCAGATGGCTGGCAGTCTGATAAATAGGAACTGCTGCCTGAAATCCTTTCCTAAAGGGATAGAAGAAAGGGTACAAGTCTCCCTTATGTCTGAGTCAGTGTGAGTGTAAATGTGTGTACAACTACAGAAATGTTGTGCATGTACATCTATGAGATAAAAAAAAAAATAATGTTTTATGCATGCCACAGCACTTGTCTTTGCACAGAGAATCACTTCAGAGTGTGCTTCTATTTTGATTTTACTGGATTGGTTTTGATTATCCACTGCAATGCGATGGTTTTTATTGCCACTGTCCCTTGAGAGCACTTTGTCAGGAGTCAAATAAGGTCACACGTTTATTTTATCTCTTTTAGGTGACTGTATTTCATCCTGTCCCTCTGTGCCTCTGCCAGCCTGGGCTCTCTGTTCTTACAAAATTAAAACCAACATCCTCACAATCTCATCATGAATTTTTAACAATGAAATCACACCCTATTAATTCAATAGAGACCTCTAAAATTCAATATGGTGTCTAAACAATTAGATTTCTCTGCCCATCATTTCTCTCTATTTATATTTAATGTGACTCTTCACACAGTAGAGGAGAGGGATATGGAGATAACAGGAGGAAGATGAAAGTAGGAAGCATTTAAAATGATTAAAATGAAAAGAGGAGAAAAAAAATTCTCATATTTACCAGGATCAGCCTGGTAAATATAGTAATAGCGAAGCGCTGATAACAGCTCTTGCTTGATTAGTCGCTATTTCTTTTCTTTTTGTTTCACAAACATTCAACCGTATTTTTTTTCATACTTAACACGTGCTACATTAAGATTCAAACCTCCACATGCTGTTTATTATCCTGCAACTTCAGTGATTGCGCCAGAGGTGAAATGTTTCTGAAGCACTCGCATGACTTCAATTAGATCAGGTATCGTGCACACAGTGAACGCCGCCTCAAAGTTTCATGACCTTATTTCCAGTGAAAGTGGCTGTGGGAGGTAAAAAGGATGGATTTAGCACCTCTCAGGTGGAAACAGCTGACTCTGATTCTGGTGCCCAATAACAGGTCTTTTTTCCTTATCTGCCAACAGCTCCAAATACGCCTGCTGATGCTTGTGAGAAGTTATGCCCATGGCTGTCCTTAGCAGCGAGTCTCTGTCAGCATATATGTATAGTATCTATATGCATAATCAGAGCAAATCTTGTCTTGCTCCATAGCATTTTGCATAATGTTCCCATCAGGTTTGTGTAACAAGAATACAAGTAGGTGAGTTGCTGCAGATTTGAAACAGATGTGAATTAATCTTTAGAAAAACAGTAAGTAGTGCAATATTAAAGATTGGGTATGAATTTTAAAACTTTTTTTAGTACTCATATGCTTTACTGGGAAACAGTCTGTCCCTACCAGAAGTATCTCACTAATGACTCAGTAACACTACACTAAAAATAGGAAGGCAACCTTGTTTCTACTAGGAACAGTTGGTGGTAACCTGGTGGTTGCAAACAGTTTTTCCACATTCTGTGACTGACTGTAAGTAGTTGGAGCAACCAACTGATCACCCACAGATTGGGCAACCATGTTTGATCACAAGGCAACTGCACACTTGACCTGGTGGGAGGCAATCTGTCTCCCAACAGTCCGACTTGGACTAACTAAAATTGTCTCAAATAGATTGGCAAAGGTTTTTAAATTAACACAGGAAATGACTCAACTGATCACAAACTAGCTGTGTTCTGGTTCTATTCCTCTGGTTATAAGATTGCTGAATATGTTGTTTTGCAGTTAAATCAAACACTTCTTTAGCTTGACAGACAAATAAATAACATAATTTCACCTTTATTATCATTATATTATTTTCTTTGTACTCTCTAGATCACTATCCTGCAGGAACTATGTTAGTATTTGTGGAGGAATTTCTGTTTTGATTCTAGGGCTCTGGCAAGATACTGAATATAAGTAATAATTATGAATTTTTCCTTAATGTAAATTTCTGTGCATATAGATGATAACAGATTTGCAATTTTAGCAGATTTGTGACAGTTAATCACTGTATTATAACAAAGATTGCACATAATTGTAAATTTCACCCAATGTATTCGATAACTGACAACAGAGAGATAGCAGACTTCATCTTATTATCTTATTGTTATTGCAATTTTGATGCACCAAAGTTAGTTTGAGGATTAACCGTGTACCTGATCTTCAAAGTAACCATTTCAAAGACAATGAGCAAGTTCATCGCTCACAATTGTATTAATTTTGGCCAAGCACCAATCTCCATTCACTGGATGGAGATATTGCAGCCAAGTGTGAAGGTAGCATAATAAATCCAGGAATATCTGTATGTCTGTTCCTCGACTGTCAACAAACTCATGGAACACACTTTAAATTTGGCAGGTGCATTGCTGGGGTTCCAACTTGCCAGTTAAAGAGTATGAAGATGTTTTGATGAAGGGTTTCCACAGACTTGGTAAAAGCTGTTCACTGTTATGCTTTCAAAACTACCATTTGTCTGCATGTAAGGTTTTAGGAAGCACTGGTAAGTGGTGCTAGTTGCCCATCCCACAGGCAAATGCTCAACCTGTGTGATACATTGCAATTATAAAGAAAAGTGGTTCTCAGCACATTCTACTCTCTTTATGTGGTTATGTCAAAGCATGTGACTAATGCAAGCCAAGTTTTTGTTATTATTTAGCAGCTGACTTTTTTTTTTAGCATTACCTCTGCCCACTCCTCAAGCTATTGCAGAGGTGGTGTTTAAGGGACATCTGCAAACTGTAGCCGCCAAAAATGACTGAAAGACAGGAGGATACGAACTGCAGTCTTTACACTGTACATAAATACACTATAAAGTTGAGTGAAAACGCAACATTGGCAGTGTGAGATCAAAGATTAGATCATTTTGACAACAGACAAGACCGAGAGAAAACATTTCGTTCTGCTGATAGGATCAAACTGGAAAGGGTTTTCAGGTGACATTCTGTACGCCAGCTAGAAACAATATTTTTTTTATAGTTTAAAGTAAAGGTCATATCAATCTGACTTAGCAAAACACATTCTTTTTACATTTATATTGGGTCCAAAATATTCTTTTGCTAATAGAAATGTTTCTGAGCGGTATTTAAATGACATGGGATAACTTATTTGATCCCAGCTACCAACACAAATTTAATGAGTGTGGCGTAACACCTTTGTGGCATTTCTTCCTTTCACTACAACACAGTAGAGTACTTGTATTATAGCGTAGTGTACTTGTATTAGTGTGCAATTTTTCCAATTAAATTCAGTGTTAATTTTTTCCAAATGATTTTATATAGACATATATAGAGAACTGACTGCTTCGATATAGGTTAACTTATCCATTATATCCGGTCGGAAGTGATGTTGTAGGTGACGTCAGACGCCGGAGATTTTGGCGGAGAAAAAGCAAATGGTAGCATAGAGTTTAACAAAGGTTTTCCAAGCTTCAGTATTTCCAAATATTTTCCAAATATACTAATCAATTGTCATATAACTAACAACATCTGTTTTATCATCTCTAACACCCTGGAGGACAACGGGGAGAGTTTAGACGCTCTCCAAGATTACATCGACCGCTGTTTTCAAGATTTAGTAATGCATAAGGCCCAGAGTGCATCTTCCCCGGCCAAAATCGAGACGCCGTCATCGAAGAGAAGTCGCCAGGCAGACTCCCCCGGTACAACATCGCCTGCCGGCAAAGACATCGCAGAAATCCTGGAGTCCATCGACAAGCGATTGTCCAGTTTTGATGCGAGGCTGTCCCTGGTGGAGATCTTACACCGGGAATTTAAATCTCTGAGAGAATCCCTGGAATTCAGCCAGCGGCAGGTGGAAACGCTTGCCGCTGAAAATGCCACGCTACGGGAGTCGGTTAAATCTCTCACCGATAACGTGACCCAGCTAAACATTGAAAATAAAAAAATAAAAGAGTCCGTTATCGATTTACAAGCCCGTAGCATGAGAGATAATCTTGTGTTTTCTGGTATTCCAGAAACCGCCGGAGAGGACGCAGAGGCAACGGTGAAAAGCTTCATTAAAATCCACCTGAAGCTGCCGGAGGACACCGTAAAGAACATCGACTTCGATAGAGTACATCGCTTGGGGGGCGTGAGGTCGCGGACCGGGAGACCACGGCCTATTGTGGCCAAATTCAGCCAATTCAAACAAAAGGAACAGGTGAAGAGTCGCGGCAGAGAGCTGAAAGGAACGGACTTCAGCGTGAACGACCAGTTCCCCAAAGAGATCCTGGAACGACGCAAGGTCCTGTTCCCAGTTCGACGTAGCTTTATCCAGAAAGGCTCCCGTGCTGTCATCGCTGTGGACCGGCTCTACGTGGACGGACAGCTGTACCGCGACCCCGGCACCACACCGTGGTTATACTGACTGCACTCCAGATAAGAACCCGCTACACTCTTTTCTTATTCATTCACACTTTCTCCTTTAAAATGTGTTTAACCTAGTATTATCAGTAGGATGTCATAGCAGATATAATACCGTCACCCTCCGTCATTGCTTTAATTGGAATGTTTCCGTTTCGTTTCCTTTTTTTTGTTGTCGCTCACAGTTCATGTGGTTTCTTTCTTTCTCTTGTCTTTCACTGCTGTGATCACCTACTTCCCCACTCACCTACAAACAACACCCTCTATTTCTCCATATTTTCACAACACGATCACGCAAACACATCAGCTCAACGGCAGCACATTCACAACAGCCTCACAGCACGCACAGACTTGCAGGACACATAAGCAAGCCACGCTTGTTCATATTAGTGAATATTCACACACATAGTCAGACTTATGGAGTCTCTCACCACACTTCTTTTTCTCTTTCTATTTACAAACAAGGGATGTTTCCATATTCTCTCCACCTGTCTAAACGAAACACCCAGCATACATCATTAAACATACACGCACAATTAAGGGCATGCTGAGGTTTGTCACATGGAATGTAAATGGAGCTGGCACCAGAGGAAAGAGGTTAAAAATATTTAACCAGCTTAAAAAACTACAGGCAGATGTTGTTTTATTACAAGAAACTCATAAACCTGTCACAGGTTTAAACGAACTTAAAACACCTGAGTTTCCTAACGCGTTTGCAGCCGGTTATAATTCTAGACAACGGGGAGTAGCAATTTTAATACATAAAAATGTTAATTTTACAGTACTCGATACAGTTATAGATCCAGAGGGTAGATTTCTAATTATTAAACTATCAATATTGAACAAAAAACTATGTATTGTTAGTATATATGGTCCAAATGTTGATGAACCCTCATTCTTCCACGGTTTTTTTAGTGCACTCTCTGAACACCTTGATTGCACACTCATTCTTGGCGGTGACCTCAACCTTGGACTAAATGAAGAAATGGATAGGCTCAACACAACAGGAACTCAGCGTAATTGGCAGTCCACAAATATAATCAAACAGTATATGAACGACTTTGGTCTTTGCGATGCATGGCGCTCTCTTCACCCCACCAGTAAGGAATATACTTTTTTCTCGCATGTTCATCACTCTTACTCTCGTCTGGATTATTTTTTGGTCAGCAGCTCACTGCTGTGTGACATTTCAGACACTGAGATTCATCCTATAGCTGTCAGCGATCATGCTCCTGTATCTTTAACACTAATGCACAAGAATAATACTACGCCAAGTAAAAACTGGAGATTTAATATATCACTACTTAAAGATGAAGACTTTATTAAATACTTTAAAAAGGAATGGACTTCATATTTAGACTTTAATGACACTCCCGGAATATCTGCTTCTGTTCTATGGGAAGCAGGGAAAGCTGTGATGAGCTGTGGTAAAATAATTTCTTTCTCATCACACAAAAAGAAAGAAGAAAACAAAAATATTCAGGAATTAGAAAAAAACATCAAATCACTAGAAGAAGCCTACGCGTGCGACCAAGATCAGGAAACATTGAACAAAATATGCAAAACAAAACTAGAATTAAATGAAATTATTAATAAAAAAACACAATTCCTTATACAAAGACTTCGCTTGCAGAATTTTGAACACAGTAACAAATCAGGTCGATTTCTAGCTAACCAGCTAAAAATAAATAAAGAAAAAACAACTATATGTGCTGCTAAAGATTTATCGGGGAACACAATATATGATCCTGGAAGAATAAACAACATTTTTAGGGATTTCTATGAAACTTTATACTCACCACAAATAAACCCATCTAAAAATGAAATTGATCTGTTTCTTGACAACGTAACTCTTCCAAAATTACTAGACAGTCAAGCAATGGAATTGGATTCGCCACTGACGCCAAGTGAACTCCAGGAAGCCCTGATAAGTATGCCCAATAATAAGGCTCCAGGTCCAGACGGCTTCCCTGCAGAATTCTACAAAGCATTCTGGACAATTTTGGCACCAGTATTCCACAGCATGTTGCAGGAAATCGAGGAAAATGGCAGACTACCACCAAATATGAATTCTGCCAACATTAGTCTCCTGCTAAAACCAGGCAAAGACCCTTTATTTCCCTCAAGCTATCGTCCAATTTCTCTTTTAAACGTAGACCTTAAAATAATCTGCAAAGCTCTCTCAAAGAGATTAGAGAAAATGACCCCCCTCTTAATTCATCCTGACCAAACTGGTTTCATAAAAGGTCGGCACTCCTCAACAAACACTCGTAGATTACTTAATTTAATAGACTACTCATACGATAAAAACATCGAAGCCATAATATTATCTCTAGATGCAGAAAAAGCATTTGACAGAGTTAATTGGAAATTTTTATTCGCAACTTTACACAAATTTGGTTTTGGAAACTCTTTCATAAACTGGATAAGAATATTATACAATTCCCCAACGGCTCGTATCAGAACAAATGACCAGATATCCTCCAGCTTCTATCTCCTGAGGGGCACCAGACAGGGATGCCCACTCTCCCCCTCACTTTTTGCAATTTTTATCGAACCTCTAGCAGCAGCATTTAGACAGGCTACAACAATTAAGGGCATAAAATGTAAGAACATAGAACATAAAATCAGTCTCTATGCGGATGATGTGTTGCTTTTTCTGCAAAACACACAAACCAACCTCTCTGAGGTAATTACTTTAATAAACTGGTTTTCAAGAGTTTCAGATTATTCAATTAACTGGCCAAAATCTACAGTTCTCCCCATTAACTGCTCCTTCCATAATTCTTCCTCTGCCCCACTGCAATCCGGAAATATTAAATATTTAGGTATTAATGTCTCTCCTAAGCTTTCAGACTTAACTAAACTAAACCACATCCCACTTCTAAAGAAAGTAGAAGGCGATCTGACTAGATGGAAATCTTTACCCATATCACTCATGGGAAGGGTCGCCACTATAAAAATGATGATCTTGCCAAAAATAAATTACTTATTTTTGATGATCCCTAACAAACCATCACAAGATTGGTTCAGATCTCTGGATTCATATATTTCCAAATTCCTTTGGAAAGATAAACCCCCGCGTATTAGCTTAAAAACGCTACAAAGAACCAAGGATAGAGGAGGATTAGATCTGCCTAATTTTCACCAATACTTCTTAGCCAACAGGCTTCAGTTCATCTCAGAATGGTTAAAACATACCTTCTTAGTTGAGCCCTGGCTAGATGTTGAACAGGCACTATGCAAGGATCTAGAGATTTCAGACCTACCATTTATTAGCTCAAACATCAAAAGACATGAATGCTTTAAAAGTATCAACATCAGCTTTTCTCTAACAGCATGGTGGGAGTTTCTAAAAATAACGGAGTCTTCATTAATCCCATGCAAACGTACACCTATCTGGAATAACCCTGACATATTACAAAACAATAATATGATTAATTTCCCAGAATGGAGTTGTAAAGGAATTAAATACTTAGAACATATATTAGAGGGAACAGAATTTATTCCATTTGACAGACTAGTTGAACAATATGGGATCAACAAGACAAGGTTTTTAGAATATCAACAAATTAAATCCATAGTAAAAAAGAAATTTAACCTCAGTCAAGTTGAATTACAAACACCACTAAGTGCAGCACATTTTCTTACTCTTAAATCCCCCAAATTATTATCTAAAATATACAGAACACTTTCTAAATTAGATGAATCAATATCCCTTCCTACTGCAAAGTGGGAAGCAGATTTATCAGTCAGCTTAGACCAAAACTTCTGGTCTCAGATTTGCTTAAAAACCTTTAAATTGATTAAAAATCCCAGTCTGCAATTAATACAATACAAAATACTTCATAGAGTGCACTATACAGGTCATCGGATGTTTAAGATGGGCTTTACATCTTCCAACAACTGCTCACACTGTCAAGGCAATACACCAGACAATTACATCCACGCTCTTTGGTTCTGTCCACCAGTGCAAAAGTTTTGGCGCGAGATATGTGAAGACTTATCAAAATGTCTGAAATGTAACATTCCAACTTCCCCCTTAGTGTGTTTGTTGGGCAGCTTAGATAATGTCACTTCAGAAAAGAATATAGCCCATATGATCTTCACTGCCCTATGCATAGCCAAGAAAACAGTCCTCATGAACTGGAAAAATAAAAATAATCTTAATTCTAACCAATATAGAAATTATCTATTAGATTACATTAGTCTTGACACAGCCTCTGCCACCACATCAGATCAATTGCTCTGGGCCCCTTTTATCAGCTCCATCACCTAGTGGGGGTGGGGGGTCATAGTTTGGTCCCGCCTTCACTGTTGTGATTGGTGAGGGGGTAGGGACAGGCTTAGGGCGTCGGGGGGTTCCCCGGAGGCATCTTCCTTGGGGGGCTCAACCCGGGGTAGCGGTCACGTCCGGTTGAGGGCTCTGTTGGCTCTCAGGTGACTGTTTCCTCGCGGCTGCGTGCAGCGGGGCTAGGGGAGGGTCTGTGCTGACGGACGTGGGTTACTGACCTGGCAACCTGGCTGCCCCTGGGTGGGTCCGGGATGGGCGTGAGGTTCTGGGGGTGCTCCGTCTCTGGGCGGGGGCCCGGGCCGGGCCTCGGGGGCTCGGGTCCTGGTTGGTGTGTTGCCGGGGTTGTGGGCGGGTGGGTGCATGGGGGCCCGGCCCTGGAGCAGGGTGCCGCCGGTGCATCGAGCCGCCTGGGGGGCTCTTCAACTGGTGGGGGGGATGGTCACATCTGGCAGGAGCTTTCTTCTCTCAGGAACTCTCTGCAGGAGGGGGAGATACAGGAGAGGTGGAGGAAGATCTCAGCCTGGGCGTTTACCGTCTTATGTAGTCTGGAAGATGTGTGGTTGGTGGGGTGGGTGCAGTTTTCTCTGTGGTGGGGTTGGGTGGACTGTCCAGGGCTCTGTGGAGCCGGGGGGCGCTACTGCACTGGGCCCCGGTCTGATGGGCCTGGGCCCCCCTTCCCTGGCGGGTCGCGGAGGGTGGGAGTGCCTACTGGGGTCAGCGGGGGAGCTGGCCCCAGGGAGGGGTTACCTGCCCCTCCCTTCCTTCCCTCCCCATCTCCAGCTGCCTCCCTCTTCCCGCTCCTCCACAACCACCCACACATGCAGGGCCTTGGAGTGGGGGTATGTCACCAGGGTGCAGAGGAGGCTACCCCCCCCCCTGTCCCCTTCTGGCTGCCTCTGCCTCAATTTTATCCCACAACTTAGACATTCACATTATTCACACTCTCATTACACATACATATAGGATCTTGGGGGTGGGCACAATCACGGAGTCCAAATCACCATCAGGGTGTATACCTCACCCCTGACGTCGTTGCCCACCTCTCAATTTTAAATACACTTAGTCATTGAGGGCTAGCAGGAGGGACCATGCGCTTACCTGCTGCTCCTTGGCAGGTAGCTCCATGCCCTCCTGGGTTTTAATTGCACCTTAGAACACAT
This sequence comes from Mchenga conophoros, assembly GCF_057382185.1. Taxonomy (NCBI): domain Eukaryota; kingdom Metazoa; phylum Chordata; class Actinopteri; order Cichliformes; family Cichlidae; genus Mchenga; species Mchenga conophoros. Next base: position 18,726,961 of record NC_140535.1, on the reverse strand, counting down.
ATGCATCAACACTACAATGAGCGGGTGGCGGGAGGTTTGGAGTCTTCTCCCACCCCCATTCTCTGCGGCCTGCTGGAGCGGGGGGGCTAGTAGGAGGAGTTGGCCGTCCGACTGCGGTCTGGGGTGTGGGGCCTCCCTGCTGCTGCGGAGTCGGGGTGGTCTGCCTCTCCCCACCGCAGGGAAAAGGGTAACACCACCTGGGTCTGGGTGCAATTCCCCCCTCCAGGGGCAAGGGTACCTAGACCCGGTTTGTAGAGTACGCTTGGGGAGTGTGATTGTGTGTACAGCGTCTCTTTATGTCTGTCTCCACGTTGGTTGAGTGTGGAGTGAGTGCATATGAGAGCATGAGGGTGGGAATGGATGTTTGTGTCTGTGTGTGCCTGTATGTCTGTGTCTATATGTCAGGTTGGGTATCAGACGCCACCTCTCTGGGGACACCTCAGGCCCTCCAAGGTTTGGAGGCCTATCTCCACCCACCACCACTTCCCCTGCCGGTGGCGGACTCCCTCAGGTGTCGGTGTGTTGGTGGTTCTTTGTGTCTGGGGGTGGGCGTCCGGGTACACACCGGCTCACTCCTTGGCGGCCGCTTGTCGGGGCCTGGGGCCTGGGGCTCGCTCGGGCCCCTTTGGAGGTGGGGTGCCCCCGGCCTCTCGGCCTAGGGCTCGGTCACTCAGGCGCAGCTGGGGGCCGGCGGAGCTCACGGGCGCGTCACTGCAACCCCCCCTGGCTTCTGCTCCGCGGCTGCTGAGTGAGCCCTCATCTGGGACTCTCCTCAGCTCTTACTGGAACAGTGGCGCGGCTGCCCCTCTGTTGGTCTTCCATGGTCTCTTGTGTTCTGGGGGCCTCTGGATGTCTGGAGTTTTGATCTCCTCCATACCCGCTTCACACCCTGGAGGATGGGGCTGTGGCCCCCCCACACTCCCTAGCAGATCATTACATGGAGAAACCTTTGGAATGCAAGCATGCTGATCCACACAGGTATGCACACATGGGTATTCACAGACGCGGACTAAAGCTTTCTTGGCTGCTGCCTCAAAGCACACTGTGCGCTGTCTATCTTGCGTGCTGCACAATATCGTTTATTACTTAGTAAATACTGATATCTATGACTAGCTAGTTTATTGTGATGGTGCTTTGTTTTCTCTATTATTATGTTGCTCTTTGTTGTTTGCTGTCTCCTCTGTTTGTTTGTTTGTTTGTTTGTTTGTTTGTTTGTTTTTTCTCCATACAGGTGACCCAGGAGTTTTTTTTTTTTTTTTTTTTTTTTTGTCTCTCTTCCCCCCCCTTCTCACCGTCTCTTCTCCCCTTGGGTTTTCTTTCTTTCTCTCCCCCTCTCTCTCTCATTCATTCCCCCTGTCCTATTTATTAAAAAAAAAAAAAAAAAAATGACAAAGGATGAACTGAAGCTCTGCCATCACGTAATGTCGCATACTGCTGTTTCTGATGTCATTTAAAAAAAAAAAAAAAAAAAAAAAAAAAAAATGAAGTTTGGTCCTTTTACAGCATCCTGCCATGCTGTAAAAGGACCACCGAGAACACTCACGTTAACTTTTATCGGGTGGAAAAAAAGTTAGCTTGTTTATATTATGCTAACATAGCTGTGTCGCTAGCGGTCACGTAGCACATCATTATATTAGGGGTGCAACGATACAAAAAACTCCACGGTTCGGTTCGGTTCGATACTTTGGTGTCACGGTTCGATATTTTTTCGATACAAAAAAAATGCTCATGCCTTTTTAATTTGTCATTTATTAAAATTATATATATATATTTTAACTCAAAAGTACAGTTTTTAAATTTAATGTTGCTGAAACAACAAAGTAATAAAAAAATTAATCTATCTGATCGAGAAATCACTCATCTTTGGAAAAGAGAGTTTATTACAGAGAAATGGCTCTTTCCAAAATAAAAGCTATACTATACGCTTCTTCTGGGCTATATTCTCAGCAGCATATTTAACATAGCAGGTCCCCATAAGGAGAATCATGTGCTAACAGCTGTCTAAATGACTCGGGTAAAGTTTGTACCATGCGTGCTTGTTGTTTTTGTCTGTTTCCACTTGTCTTTGCACTAGGATGATGTCGGAGTAAATGTGCAGTCATATTCGTTGTGTTCCCACTAGTGCTGTCAGCGTTAATCTCGTTGAAATGACGTTAACGCCACAACATGGCAAATCTCCGTTAACGAGCTACCGCAGATCACCCCGTGCGTGGGGCTGGACGGTGTCAGCTCGTTAACGAGCATTGCGTGGCACATCCAACATACTGTTTTACTTTAGTCCATGACGCACTTACCTTCAGGGTCATACGTCACATGAAAACCAAAATAGTTCCAAACGCCAGATCTGAATTAGGGTGGGGGAGGCTCAATTTGCCATGTTGCAAGGAGAGCTTAACTTCTGTCTCGCTAGCTTGCCCTGCGCTCAGTGAATCTGCCTTCGACTACTCCGCCTAGGCTGCACTGTCGAGCGCAGATCCACTGAGCGCTCAACACAGACAGCATCGTCAGAAGGAAAGTTGATCAAATAGATTAAAAATTTTGTATTGTTCGATACATATGCGTACCGAACCGAAAGCACTGTATCGAACGGTTCAATATCGATACGAGTATCGTTGCACCCCTACATTATATACCAACTAGCCAAACTTCAGTAACCCTACAAACGTCACTGCTGTTTAGTTTTCCGTCTTCATTTATGTTGGAAGTGATAGCAGAGCTGTACGTTTTAATTTGTTTCCAAAACCCCGCAGCCAGGACATGCTATATTGTATTAGATTGAAGCTAGCGAGCTAACTTTCTGTTAACTTCTAACTCCGTTAAATGTCATAAATACCGTTTTCATGGATGCCTGGATGTTAAACTCAATTGTTACACCTGGTAGAGCAGAACGCTGATCATTTTATTAAAGATGAAAGACTTTAGACAGTTTTTCAACTCTCAATAATGCCATAGTGATCGTTTGATATATGGACCTGCAGCGGAGTTTAGGCCCAGACACGGCTAGTGACGTCAGACTTAACGACCGGATAGTACAGTTATATGAAATAACAGTATTCATTCTCACATGAGGCACAGTGACATAAAGTGCCATGATAACACAGGTGTTAATTTAACATGTGAAGTCAAACACTTTGTTTCACAGACAAATACAAAACATATTTTCACCTGTATTATCATTAACTTCATACAATTCTAGTATATTATTTTCTTTGTAGTAATCTCTAGATCAATCATGTACAAAGACTGTGTGTGAATTTGCAAAGGCACACACACACACATGCCCACATTATGAGGCTTTGATGTAAGCCATCCCCGTAATGATCAGGGCTTAGTTCATCTCATTTCCTTGATTGAAGCTGTACAGCAGCATAAATAATTCATTCTCATGTATATTGCAGTGTTTCAAATCATGTTTTTAGATTTCAGTTTGATCAGTCAATTCAGAACACATGTACACCTTTGCCAAGCTGTCTGCCCTTAATTATTCTATTTTAGATCTGTCTGTAAGACAGGTGAACATCTGACTCCAAAGATCAGATAAAGCATATGATGAGACTAATAACTAAAATGAGCAGATATCCTGGCGCAGACATAATATTTCAACAGCTGTTGTCCATAAGTTCATCTATTACATTTTTGTTACCAGTCACTTTGACACATTTCTCAGGTTACAGTTTAATTTCTCTGTTCTTTAAGAATTATTTTTACTTGGCTGGCAGCTATTGTGTCGAAAGGTCTGGTGGATCACGGCTGAGAAACTTCACACTGTGTTGATGTATTATGCTACTGGTTTGCACGAATTACAACACTAATGTGCTGATGAGAAAAAAAACCTAAAATCGTTAAAAAAAGATTTCATACGTTGTTTTATATTTGTTTTAAAATGCTAAAATGTACATCATCCTTTACCTATATTTGTGGGACCTTTCATTTGTTTTAATTGTTGTTCCCTCATTAGATTCATGTTATGATGTGTTTTATATCTCTTTGCACATTTTTTTATCACATGCTTGTAATACTCGGCAGTTGTTCCACTGAATTTCACACAAAAGCCTTTTAAAGCCACCGAGTGCTTCACAGTGAATAAACTGCTAATACTGTCATTGTCACTTGGCAAAACCCCCTTCAACCTAAACCCGGGCCTTTTAGCCACCCACAAATGCTTTCACAGCAGCACAATTATACAAGGTGACATTCTAAGTTAATATTCAGTCACACAAACAGACCCTGACCCTGTTTCTATCTTAGGTGAAGCAATGTTACATCAAAGCTTTTGATTTCGTTTATATCATGCTCAGGAGATACTTTGTCCATATAACATCTTTATTCGGAAAGTAAACTATGTCTGGTCACTGTTTAATGGCCAAGCAATCTTTATATGATGAAACGTAATTTTGTAATTTGTTCGATCTGTGTTTAATCTACTGAGTCTTAAAAGGAAGAGAAGCATTCTTTATTCTTCTAAAGATTTTCACCTCACATACCACATTATGCAATTTTAATGGTCTTTTTGTTTTTCCTGAAAAGCTGCGTGTTAACAAGGTTTGGATGGGTCCATCTGTTCCAGGTAGCACTTATGAAAAGGGAAACTGAGAGAATATCAAAGCTTACTGTTGGTTTTACCCTTCGCAAAAAGTTTACTTCGTATGATTCTACATCAATTATACAAAAGGACATAGGTGTTGAAAGCTAAATGTGTCACCGAGTACACTGCAGCTAGGCTTGTTTGTTTGCTTGGCTGGAATGCTGTCAATTAGACAAACAAGACTCATGCTGCTTTTCTGCAGGGAAGTGGCAGGTTTCTGTAGAGCTTCTGGTGTAGTGTTTCTGTATGTGTGTGGTACCACATGGCTCTGCGCAAGTTGTAGGGGGCAGAGTGGTCATTCTGTCACCACAGATGGACAGGAAAAGCCCCGGGGGCATCTAAAAAGCCACAGGCAATGTAGTTTGCATACTGTGTGTGTGCATGTGTTGGTGTGTGTGACATTTATTAGAGGTAGTATTCTAGTATTTTTGTCCAAGTGCGTTTAAACACCACAAACATGTAGCTGACAGAAGCAGTACAACCCTCCTCACGCAACAAATGCCATCGCTTTCTGTTTCAGTTGCCTTCTGAATCCTCAGATCAGTCCCACTTCCACACATGAACCCATACAAATGCGCACATGTGCAGTCAATATGGCCACACAGAAACCAAAATCTCTGCTACAAGATTATATTTGGAAAGCCCAGTTTTGTATCACTTGTTCTAATGGTCTTTTCAAATTTCCTTTGCTGTGCTGCATTTGCTATAACACACAATCTTCCAGAAGTAGTGTTTATAATAAATGACAGGGAAAGCAGCATGCAATATTAATGACAGGGCCATCCCAATCCTTTTTTCTCCTTTGTCATTTTTTCCCCTCTGAATTCAAAAGTATTTAAAGGATAAATGTTTAAACTATAATTAGTCTTTTTTATATATATTTCTGATTGGTGTAATAAGTTCATCTCAATCAGTGGCTTCTCCAAATACAGTGCAGACATTTGCTTGCCAGTCAGGTCTCACAGCTTGTAATGAATTAATAAAAACTCCACACTGAGTGGAATATTCACAACACACTCCTGATTAGGGATGTCACACCCAACATAGCCTTAAAGTTTGCTCTAGTTCAGACTGTATCCATCAGTTATTGTTCCATACAGACCAATGTGGTCATGTTTATGGAATTTGTTGTAACTGTATTTCAATGCAATTTACTCTCTTCCTGCCCACATATGTTGAATTCATATTTCATATAACGCTTTGTTTTATCAAATTAACAGATTTTTTTAAAGCAACTGAAATTCTAGGCAAAAAAAAAAATCAGTGCAATTTTTGCTCTTCTGATCTGAGCTATTACCAGTTCAAGGTTCTTGAAGATTTGTGTAGCCATGCGCACGGAACTAGAATCAGAAGATGTTATTAAACCCCGAGGAAATTATGTGGTCACAGTTGCTGCAAGATAGTAAGAACAACAGCAAACAAGTCTGTGGTGAGCACATAGAAGTAGCTGCTGTTTTTAAACAATTTCCCAGTTAGCATGCACTGTTGGTACCCCTATAGAGTCGTGGCTGCAGAGGGCACACAGATGTCTACATGGTACCACGTGGTCACGCTGTGATGTTAAAACTTGTTTCACTTGGACCTAAGCAGACCCTGAAATAAAAACCAGAATCACATTTAAAAATGATTGTCCTAAAATCCTTATTTGCATCTCATAAAGTAGCAACCTGTCACGTCAGTGACGCGCCACAGTCTACTGTTGCATACTATACTACTTTCAGTCTGATCTGATGACTCCCTGTGCAGAAAAAAAGTAAAAAAGTGCTTTTTAGCTATGAAGAAGCTGAACTCACTGTTTAGAGCATCAAAAGAGTTGAAATATTTATGCAAGTCAGTTTTAAAATGCTGCAATATATGTTCCAATTCAGTGCCAACCTTGAAGCACTCTAGACCTCTTTACTTTTTATGATGGCTCACCTTATTGTTATTTCACAGGTTTTCACTGTTAAAACTGTGTTTTGTTCTGTTGGGCTAACAACCACTGGTTCAGGTCAAATGATGAGGGCTGCAGTCACTTCAGGTGGTAGGAGATTACCTGGTTTATTTCCATCATTCTAGGTCAAATTATATGTCATTATTATCAATGCAATACATTACAGTACAACAACTACACCTAAACGAAATGCTTTATGGAAACCAAAAGCACAGAAACTGATCAAAATGGCTTTTTACGCCAAGACAAATCGAGCATAATGTTCCAGTTACATTATATGTTTGGTTTTGCATTATACGTATTTGCAGTTCAACCTCTTAGAAGAATGTGGGATTTATAATGTCAAGATGACTTTATGAATGTTTGCAAACTTTATAGCTTTCAATGGTATATAAGCCACGTGAACACATAAATGCATAAAGTCTATGTTAGTGTAGGAATGGGGACTGAGAAGTCAAAAGACCATTCACTAAAGAAAATCCTTATCTGAATTGGTAAGTTTTCCTATAACAGATGTGGCAACAGATGTGAGACTGGTTCATTAAAGCTAAAAATCAGAAAGCAGGTATAGGCAGTAATTCATTAATTACAAAGTAGATATAATTGTGGTGGATATCCATCCGATTTTATTTTGATGTATCCATGAACATGCAAACCAGTGAACTCAATCAAACTGAGTAAAAGAAGAAAAAAGCACAGGCTCTGTGTGCTCAAGTCAAACAAAAGCTACACATGCATTGACAAGAGTTTGTTTTGGGGTTGTTTTTTTAAATCTAGTGTGTTAATACTTTTTTTTTTTTTGAGGAAATAGAATTCTTGCTGACAAATGAACTCTATTTGTCCTTTATGCTCCTTAATAAGCCACAATTTCCTTACAATTCTTCATTCTGAATGATAGCAATCTATGCAAACTCAATCCCAATTTTAATGTCAGCTGTGTAGCAGGAGACTATTATTACCATATTATTGCAACAAAGAAAAAAGAATTAACCACTACTGTCAACTATATTTATCAAAAATGATGCTATTCTGCTATACAGCCCAGCCAAGAAGTCACAGTCAGCGTTAGAATACTATGCATCCAATCAAGAAATCATTGTGTCTTTACTTCTTTCATCTAAAGTAATCAATTTAGCACACTGTGCCTTTTTGACATGCTGCAGTAAAAGCTCACAAAACGCCTGTGTTAGTAAAAAACAAAGATTCATAAGAAGGTTTATAAAAGAGAAGCATTCATGTAAATTAGCAGTTAAAATCAAATTACTGGAAGAAAAGCTATTCTTTAGTAGCGTGCGAACTTGCATGCTTATTTCATTGTATACAATTAAAAGTAGGATTTTTGTCAGTAAGCAGCTCTTTAAATTTCTCAGGAAGTGCAGGTTAATGACTGTTCACAGGAATTTTGAGGCAGCATAGAAAACTTCCAGGAACTGCCAAGTACTGAAATGACATTGGGAGTAATGGCGTTTTACAAACCTGTAAAACTTGGCAGTTCACCCCCGGTCCCTAGGCCAAAGAGAAGCTTTAACATGTAAATCGTAATGCTGTGAGCTATGCATGTGCAAATGAGGAGAGTAGGGGTCCTGCTCCAGAAAAAAAGCCTTTTTCTAAAATATATTAACTCCATTTTAAGCTCTTCTCTCGAATAAAGATTAATGATTAGTATAATTATAAACTTTGAAATTAGAAGCAAAGATGCAATAACCTAATTGCAGGAAATTGTATTTATATACTGACTTCCCAGTGTTGCTGACCTAATAGCTACTGTATACTGTAGCCACAAAATGACTTAAGTGCACACATGTGAATGGCCATGGAAAAGTGAGTTCCTGTGATAAACCCTTCCCTTTATATCCTTGAGACTGACAGTGGAGCACTCCTGCCATCTCTTTGCCTTTTTTTTCCACAGGACCCTGAGCAACGCAAAAGTCACCAGCTCCCCAGAGAGCATTTCTCACAACTTTGCAAACACCCTGTGTTTTGATGTGTCTGTTTTTTGATGACGCAGTACGTTTCAATGATCAAGGGCAGTGCAAAGGGGGACAGTAAAGGTGAGAAGATAAGCACAAACACACACACACACACACATGCGCACGCACACACGTACACCCCCACTTTGAGCTGTTTGCCAGAACACCTGCGTGTTTGAAAACGAAAGCAACATAAAGCATCTCCCTTTTTTTCATTCTGCAGCCATGAGGTGACATGCCATTGTTTTCCTCTGTATTCCTCCCTTGTGAATTTTGATTCCTGCCAGACAAAGAATGGGCCTATTGAAGTACTCTTTGAGAGGAGCCATTAGATACCGAGCTGGTCATCACTCTGCTGTGAAAGGCATTCTACTGATGTGCTGTCCTTCATACAAGTAAACTTTTTAAAATATACACATGCATTTTGGTGCCAGCAGCATGCAAATCCAACTTCAACAGGATGTAAAACCTTCAATTTACCTGAGATAAACACAGCATTTATAGTTTTGTTTCTAATGTAATTTCAAATTTATATAATCTATCTATCTATCTATCTATCTATCTATCTATCTATCTATCTATAATAAACTGATAAAGACTTGTGTGAAGATAAACAAGTGCGGATAGTTTAAAATCCTCCCGAAATGTTTTGGATCAATAAAATTCAGTGCGTAAAATAATTCTGATCATTTGGTATGGGAACACCATCTTCCTTCATCAATAACAAACCAACAAACAAGGATTTCCTCTCTTTGTTGTTTGTGTACTGTGTGTTTGAATGTGCACATGTATGAGAGCAAATCCATCAGTGTAAACATATTGACCTGACAGTGGGAGGTCTGGTTCATAGTGTTACTCTGCCAACGGTGCTGAGTTCCAAATTAATCACACATGATGAGATGATTAATCTGGTTTATGTCCCTCTATCTGTCCACTGTACCCATCCATCTGTCCTCCTCTCTTTCTCTCTGCTGAGCAGTGAAGGCTTTCTGCTGGGTGCACAGCCCAGCCTAATACCACTGACAGGGCTGTTCTATACTAACATAAAAGGCGTAGGAAGGGGTCAGCTTAAGCTTATATGTCACACATTAAGCTTAAGCTGCACATTTTTATTGCCGTATCTTGACAGTGATATAATAGTGGATAAGTTTGATATTTTGCTGCTATATTTTTTAAAGTTTGTTACAGCATTAAACAATGAGAGAATACAATTATAAATGCATTTTAATATGCATGTATTAAATTAGACATACCAAGCTGTTAATTCACAAAAAAAAGATTTTATCTCACGGCTGGCTATGATTTAAAAAAAAGTTGAAAAAAGTAAACAATTTATCTGCAAAGGATTTAATGCCTGTCTAGAAATCTCATGACCTTAATAATCTAATCTTTAGGTCTAGCTTTTAAAAATTTGCATTTAACACCAATACTCTACTATGATGCTATGAAAAACGACAGTGTAGAGCAAATAGTGAGAATCAAACAAAATGTTGCCTCAGTACCAGTCATGCAGCACAGTGTGGTGTTATTTGATCCCTGTATTGCCACTGCCAGCTCCCGTTTCTCTCCAAGGTGCTGAAACATTCAGACGTTTTCTGTCTCTCTGCCTGTGACTAAGTATGTGTCTACTTAACAGTATTGGTAAAGTGTCCCTTTAGTTTCCACTCCTTAAGGTGCCAAAACAACCAAACCCAGTCTGTTCTGTGTCTCACTCCAAGGCGCTGAAACATTTTTTCAGGGTAATTCTTTTTTGCCAAAATGACCATAACAAGCATATGGTATTAACAAAAAATAGCACACCATATCTACTACCTAGTAATTACCCTAGATTTTTTTTTTGGAAACCTGCTTTTTCTGCTCCGCCTGCAGCTGCACAATCTCTCATCTTCCAGTTTGAGTTCTTTCATCTTTGTTTTTGAATGCTGTTTACGCACATTTCATATCAACATGTTTCTTTTCAAAACACACTGACAACCCACAAATCAACTCTACCTCATATTTTACAAGGCTTTGGACAAAAATACTGGCACCTAATTGAAAAAACAAAACAAAACACATATTCTTGTGTGTATAAAAATTTAACTCAATTGCATTTTATTGCGTGTGTTACATTGAGTGTAAAATTCTTCTTAAAAGATATAAAAGAAATATTTCAACTATATTATATATTTCTACTTTATACTAAAGTGACAGAGCATGAGAAAAAAAACGTATTTTATGTAAGGTTCATATGTATTTGAACACTGAAACCAGTTTTGTTTTTAATTTTGTTTTGTTTTGCCCATTTACTGAAACGTATTCCAATTGCGCATGCTTATAATGTGTAGACTCAACTTGAGGGTATCCACATTCAAATTGGATGAAGGGTTTAGGAGTTTCAGCTCCTTAGCATGTGCCACCTTCTTTTTAAAGGGACCACAAGTAATTGGACATTTGTGAATAGACACCGTGTGGTCAAAGGAGACCTGAGTGTCCACAGAAGACAACAGTGGTGGATGATCGCAGAATCGTTTCCATGGTGATGAGAAACCTCTTCACAACAGCCAACCAAGTGAACAACGCTTTTCAGGAGGTGAATGGGGAATGAATGCATCCAGAAAATCACCAACTCATACATGCAGATCACCTCAACACACTCTCACACTATTGTGCAGCTCAAACCAGGGGTGCATAAATAATCACAGTTATATCACAATTAAGTAATAATTCATACTTATACTATAGATATATATAGAATATATTATAGAATAACTAAAAATATTCTTTGGACAGATGAAACCGAGATCAACCTCTACCACAATGATGCAAAGAAAAAAGTATGGAGAAGGTTATCCAAGGCATACAACATCATCTGTAAAACACTGCTGAGGCAATGTGGGCGTGCATGGCTGCCAGTGGCACTGGGACACTAGAGTTTATTAATGATGTGGCACAGGACAGAACAAAAGCAGTTGAATGACTTCTGAGGTGTTCAGAGAAATACTGTTTACTCAAATCCAGCTAAATGCAGTCAAATTGATATGGTGGCATTTCATAACACAGATGGACAATGACCCAAGACATACAAGCAATGAAGTGGAATATTCTCCTCACATTTTGATTCAATCTTTTTGTTAAACCCACTGAATTAAAGTCTGCACTTCAACTCCATCTGAGTTGTTTCATTTCGAATTCATTGCATTAATGTACAGAACAAATTTTTTTTAAAAGTATATTTATTTCTGTCCAAATATTTATGGACCTGACTGTATCTGTAACTCAAAGTTTGTTTCAAAGAATGAAGCTTAAGAAAAGTAGCATTGCTTCAGCACTCATTACACTTATTATAGTGTGTGCGTGTTCTTTGTGTGACTCCAGCCGTTGCAATAATATTCATAAGACAAACGATGACAATCATAATTTAATACAAATTAAGGCTGTCTTAACAACAATTTCAGTCTGCATTACTACAGGTTTTGTTAATAAAAAAGCAGAGAGTGTGCAGTGGAATATTAAACTATTCTTCAAGGATTTGTCTTTCTTTTCTCCTTTCTTTACTTCTTTTGAAATGAAGTATGAATCAAGATGAGACCAAGTTATATTTTTGCTAATTTCAAAGGCTCAAGATTTGGAATGTTTACATGGGGATTTGAATCTTTGTAATTTTACTTGGACATAAATCAATGGATTTTGAATGGCAGATGGCATAACTGTAACAAAATAAAAGTTGCCAATCTTTTATATGGCCCACTTGGGAAATAAAGACTTTGAAAATATATTTGTTCCTTTTCTTTTTTTTGAGACTATTTGTTGGTGTTTGTCTGGATGTCTGTGTGTGTGCGCGCGTGTGTGTGTGTGTAGGTGTGTGTGTGTGTGTGTGTGTGTGTGTGTGTGTGTTATGGAGAGAGAGAAAGAGAGTATGTAATGCATGCTCGAGGACAAGTGTAACTAAATATTCAGGTTCATGTGCTTCGGTATTTCGTACACTTCTATCTGTTTCTTAAGAGGTGATAAGAGATCATGGAAAGTCAACAGTGAACAATTCAGTACAATCTTATTTATGTAGGGCCAAATTTATGACAACAGTTGACTAAAGGTGCTTTGTACTCACAATATTAGAAAGAAACCGGAACAATTAGACAATCCCTTATGAGTAAGCAATTGGTGACAGTGGGAAGGACAGAGTCAATTTTAACAGAAAGAAACTTCAGTCAGTCAGAGGGATAGCCATCTGCCATGACTGGTTAGCAGTCAGGGGAAAGAGAAAAGAGCAGAAAGAGACAGGACAAAGGCAAAATATAGGAGAGAGAGCTAGAGTTGTATAATTTCTGTGTATAACACACAGAAAGTGAAAGGTGATGAGTGAAGCAGAAATGCTAAATGCATCATGGGATGCCCCCCAGCAGCAAAAGCCTATTGCAGCAAAACTAAGAGATGGTTCAGGGTCACCTGATCCAGCCCTTTCTGTAGGCTTTATTAAACAGACAGGTTTTGAGCCTAATCTCAAAGGTAGGGAATGTGTCTGTCTACCGAATCCAAAGTGGGAGCTGGTTCCACAGACGTGAAGCCTGATAGCTAAATCTCTGCTTCCCTTTCTACTTTTGAAAACTCTGGGAGCCACAAGTAAGTCTGAGAGTGAAGTGCTTTGTTATGATAACAGGAAATAATGAGGTCTTTTAGATATGACTGGACCTGAGTATTTGACATTTTGTGTGAGGAAATAATTTTAAATTAGGTTCTGAATTTCACAGGAAACGAACCAAGGATAAGAAGCTAATACGGGAGAAATATGCTGTCCCTTTCTAGACCCAGTTAGTACTCTAGCTAGATCATCTGAAGGCTGGATTACATACTGGATTACAACAGTCCAGCCTAGAAGTAATAAATCCATGAACTAGTTTTTCAGCACTCTGAAAAGGGATCTTTGTAGTTTTTGTGATATTTTGCAAAAGAGTGAAGAGTGTCTCACATGTACATGGTGAAGGACATATCCTGATCAAAAATGACTCCAAGATTCCTCACAGTGTTACTGGACGCATGCCTGTAGTTGAAGTAGTTGATTTGTATCATCTGGCTTAAAGCGGATAAATAAAGCAGGCTATCATCTATATAGCACTGCAAATTCATGCAATGTTTTCTAATAACATTGCCAAAGGGAAACATGTATAATGAAAAAAGTGAACCTGTGGAACTACATGTCTAACCTTTGTGTGTGAAGACTCCCTGTTTAACTTCCACAAATTGAAATCTCTTGTAAAGATGTATTTTAAACACTTCAGTGCAATTACTGTAACAGTAATAACGTGTTCTACTCTCTTTAGTTGAATATGTGTGGTTATTGCTATCAAGGTCTGACAGGACAGGCACAGAGATGCGTACACTGTTAGAGGCAATTATCAAGATCATTCATAAGCTACACTGCTGCTTTTTCACTATGATGCACTCTAAATCCTGACTGCAACTCCAAACCATTGATTGCAAAGCATTCCGCAACTGTTTGACTACTAATCTTTCAAGAATGATCTTATTTAGCTGAATTAGGTAAGGATATTTAAATCTTAAAACCCCACAGCTGCTAACAAAAATACCTTGATCATATTTAATATTTAAGCAATAATTAATGGTGAAACTTGAGCAGTCTTGTAGGAATGAGCTCTAAAAGACACATTGATGGTTTAGAGGATGACATTATTGAAACTAATTCAGAGATATCAATAGGGCAGAAAGAGTCCAGAAAATAAATATCAGCAGTTATTATAATTCTTAATACTTAATGGCACATCTGTGCTACAGCTGTGAATATTTTTTTCTCAAATGGTTTAAAAATTTATTTGTAAAGAAATTCTGTGTAAAGTCATAGCTAGTTAAGGTTAAAGGAATCTGTCAGTCTGGTTACACCGCTGAAAAGAAACCTGAGGTTGTTCCTGTTTTCCTTTATCAGTGATGCAGGATGTCCTACCTTAATGGAGGGCTATTTTATTATTTTATTATACAGTAACAGGCTCTTTTTCCAGACCAAACAGGCATATTCTAAATAAGCGTTAAGAGTTATCTGCTTTAAGTTGGCTGCTTGAGGGTTATACCATGGCATTTCTGATTTGTTGTCTTCTTTTTAAGTTGAGGCATAGTATCCAGGATTCTAGCTAGTGAGGATGTAACATTGAAGACAATTGACCTTTGTGGGAACTGAATTTAAGTAGCTGTTCTGCATTGTAGCACACAGCATTGAAAAGGCGATGGAATCACTTTCTTAAACTTACAGCATTTTTTTAGAAAGTATGATGAAATTTATTGTCCATTTTCTGCACAATTTATTTTAATAAAAATAAATTGGTCAAATAAAGGAGAATTTGTGGGAAATACTACGGAGCCCCGCAGGGGACATGGGAGAAAAAAAAATTAGGGAGAAAAAAAAAAATAGGGAGAAAAAAAAAAAATTAAGACGGACTTAGCCGCATTCTTCGGAGGCCGCCAGCTCGAAGCCGACCGGGAGGTCGAGGCACGATGTGCCGGGAAAGCGGTGTTCCTCCCGGCTGTAGTAGGTCTCGACCGCCCGTTAGCTTCGAGCTAGTGGCCGCCAGCTCGAAGCCGACCGGGAGGTCGAGGCACGATGTGCCGGGAAAGCGGTGTTCCTCCCGGCTGTAGTAGGTCTCGACCTCCCGTTAGCTTCGAGCTAGTGGGTGTCAGATCTCCAAAAACGTCGGAGCACTTTTGCAAATATGTGATGTGTTGTAAACCGAGCAGGTATCTGACGTTTACACAACTACATTCACGCCTCAAAATATCTTAAAAGTGTATTTTGTGACCCAGAAAGAGTAATATTACAACTAAGTAGCTGCCGCCATTGTTGGAGTTTTGCGAGGCTGGCGGCCTCCGAAGAATGCGACTAAAACTTTTGCGAGATCTCGCAATACTTTTGCGAGATCTCGCAAAAGTCCGTCTTAATTTTTTTTTTTCTCCCTAATTTTTTTTTTTCTCCCTAATTTTTTTTTCTCCCATGTCCCCTGCGGGGCTCCATAAAATACCATTAAGTTCAAGTCAGGTCAAGTCAGCTTTATTTGCATAGCACATCTTATGTGTGTGTGTGTGTGTGTGTGTGTGTGTCTATATATATATATATATTTTTTTTTTTTTCCAGTTGAGGATATTATATTCTTTCCTTGTGAATTTGTTAACTGATTTTAAATTTGTTTATTGATGGCCTAGGAGCAGACACAGTCTCCGTGGAATGGAGTTTTGGGGGGATGACAAGAGGAGAGAAACTGAACAGATGTTTGGAAGACTCCAACCCAACTTTTCCCAACTTTGATGTGGGTGACTGTAGCATATACCAGTGCACGCCAGGAATGCCTTACCCAGGCAATCACAGCCTGGAATGTCCACAAGCGACTGACTGTCAGCAGCAAAGACATGCATGACAAGTGAATCATCCCTGCATGGATGCTCCTTTAGTTCCTTATGGTTGATTTAAAAGTAAAATTCAGAATATTAAACAGCTAAACTGCGTGTTGAAATATACCACTCTAAAAATGTACAGTACCAATTAGTCATTGCTTCACAGTATCTCTCTGAATTACATTAAGGAGACGTAAAGAAAATCTGTTTGAGAACTTTGCAGATGGTTGTAAATATGCGATATCTCACAATGCAACATAACTTTTATAATAATACAAAACTTAGTGATTATATAAAATGCATAGCACACTGCATATGGTGCATCCTCCACACTCATTTTCTAGCATAGCATTACTACATTGCACCATCCACCATTCCCTTGTTTGAGAAACGTAAGGGATGTCATCATTTCTTGCTCTGTGTGATGTCTCTTTCAACTGAACTTCACATTTTAGGCCTGCAGGTCACTGACTGAAGCCTTAATATCAGTAAATGCTTATACATTCAATATTATTTAAAAAAAAAACTAGTTAAATCATAATATGAAGTTTATCAAAATTACAAGCCATCTGTGATTAATATGAAACTGTATTTTACAACATTGTCAAGATGACTGATTGTGAAAACCAAGACAAAGCAATTAAATGTGTCTGGTATCAGGGGACTGGAACACACTCCTCTAACCTTTTATTATATTGCTTCTGTCAAAGTACATACATTAACATGAATGCTTCTGATGTAATTAACTTTTCTATTAGCAGACTGGCCTCAGAGGCAGCATACGCCACATTTTAAAAAGGAGTTGTTCATTCAGAGTGTGCCGTTTCAGATGACTCATTAATGATCCGGACCTAATTGAAATGCAGGAGGACTTTTGGTGATCTTTCCAAAATTCTAATGCCTTCACCCTAGTGCAGCAGACTTCTAATTTTTGAGCAAAAAACAAAACAACATAGTAGCTATTTAATCATAGTAAACGTGTCGAAACCAGGTCAAAATAAAACCACTAACCTGGCTGAATTGAGTCTTTCTTTTTAACACTGGACACAAGGTAATGTATTTGGATTGTAATTTTCTTCAGGTTTTCTGCCCTTATTTAAACGTCAGCACATACCTACTAATGCATGTTTTACAATATGCAGTTCATTTAATGTTTGTCAAGATTTAATAGCTTCATTGCAGAGCAGTGCAGACAGACAGGTATGGATGCAAACAACAATGTAGCCCAGGACACATAGACTGTACAGGGATTTAAATAAGTATTATAAATTAATCACCTAATTATTATTAAAAATATCTGCCAATGACTTTGTGCACAATTTAAGGCTGATTGTTCTGAAATCGTTGTCAGTGTTGTGTATCCTGTAGTTTGGTTTTTTGTTTGTGTTTAACCCTTTTCTTACACCCCACTTGCAGAGTTACTTTTCCACTCAGTTTTGTTTGTACAAGCAGTCTATATGCCTGGGTGCTGACTTTATACACATGTGGCCATGAAAGTGATAGGAACATTTGAATTTAATGATTTGAAAGAGTAAGTGAATAATTTTGGCAGTATAGAGTTGGTATAGTTTTTCCATCTCAGGATCCTGTTGGACACAAGGAGAATGAAACAAGTAATAAGGATTGATATGCACTAAATACATTTATAAAGGTATTTCTTTAAAAGAACTTGGTTGAATTGTATTATTTTATGTTATTTTAAAATATCTTGATATGAAGATATATGTTGTCTTCAAAGGTACATTACAATATACAGATCTCAATAATATTTTTGTCTGATATTTATTCATAAATTGTTAACATGTGTCTCCTTTCATACTGACAAATATAGAATATGTGAGATATAATCTCTCCAGCGTGTCCTGGGTCTGCCCCGGGGCCTCCTCCCGTTGGGACAAGCCCAGAACACCTCACACAGGAGGCGCCCAGGAGGCATCCTTGTCAGATGCCCGAACCACCTCAGCTGACTCCTTTCGATGTGGAGGAGCAGCAGCTCTACTCTGAGCCCCTCCCGGATGGCTGAACTTCTCACCCTATCTCTAAAGGAGAGGCCAGCCACCCTTCGGAGGAAGCTCACTTCCGCTGCTTGTATCTGCGATTTCGTTCTTTCGGTCACTACACTACCCAAAGCTCGTGGCCATAGGTGAGGGTATTATAATATATCATTGCGGCCGCAGCACCAATCCGTCTGTCAATCTCCGGCTCCCTTCTCCCATCACTCGCGAACAAGACCCCGAGATACTTGAACTCCTCCACCTGGGGCAGGAACTCATCCCCAACCCGGAGTGGGCACTCCACCCTTTTCCGGCTGAGAACCATGGCCTCAGATTTGGAGGTGCTGATCCTCATTCCTGCTGCTTCACACTCGGCTGCAAACCGTTCCAGTGTGACCTGGAGGCCATCATCCGATGAAGCCAACAGAACCACTACTACTACTAGTACCTATTATATATAAATATCTATAAGTCTTTATGGAAATTTAACCAAGTAGACAAGCCTGAAATCATCAATGTGATACCAATAGAATTCAGCTTTACAAAAGCTCTTAGTATCAGAAAAACAAAGAAGATGGTAGACTTAAGGGCCACACAGAGTGTTGTTATTTAAATTTAGATTTTAAAAAAATAACCGCTACCTGAAATACCTGGTGACAAAACCTCACAACCTTTAGGCACACAGGATGCTTTGGATTGTGGGTCATATCAAGAAAAGCCTTTGCAAGCTCCAGTTTAACATTATGCATATCAGGAAATATAATAAATACTACTGAAGACTTTATTCACACATATACACAAACTCACAAGTGCAAGTAGTCTGCTCCTACTGACATTCACAGATCTGAGCAGTGGAACTGCAGACTGAGCCAGTGCAAACTCTTTAAAAGAGGTTGATCTTGCCACATATCATCTTTAACTGTCTGGCTGGATGCCTATTTGTGGAGCTGGTCATCAGACATTACGTCAGCATTTTTTTATCCCCCCCCCCCCACTACATAAAACCTCTGTGAAACCACTAGACATCACATGCTACATCCCTACATTTTAGTCCTGGGAAGGGTGTAATTGCATCATAGAATGTCAAATGCAAAATCAATATTTTAGCATTTCTATCACAAATCCAAAGGGCATTGATTATTTAACAAATGTAAAAAAAAAAAAAAACAGAAGGTTTCTCAGACATATAACCTAATTTAGCACTGGTATAGAGGAAGCATGAAGGAAAATGCTCTTTCCCTGTTTGTTTTGTGGACCAACATTTTTTAAAAAAATATTTTTAAAAAATCACAAAAAAACAAAACAACAACAACTAACTAACAAAAAAAAAGCCTTAATGAGTAAGTAAGCATTAATTCTGTCATGCAAATTAGTTACCTTCATTTAATTAACTGCATTAAACTTCAAACTTCATGGTGCTCCATGATACTGGCTACCTTGGACAGGTTGCCAGTCCAGAACAGACCAGGATGTTCAGTGGTTGAGTTATTGGATGGATGGCCAAATATTAATTAAAAGTATTATTAGAAAAAAAACCCTAAACACTCAAGACAAACATTTTAAACATTAACCACCCTTTGGAAGTTCTTTTTTCTTCTTTTGATTGTTTTATTTAAACACAACTGAGTTTTTGTAAAATTGTTTTCTTTGAGCATCTGACAGAAACCAGAATTATTAAATAGGTCTTTGGTATAGCATAAAGCTTTATACACAAGTCAGATGATGTTCATATGGCTGATCAAAGATTACTTTTAGGAGTTCTGAGTAAACAAAATTCCACTGACAGCCTGTGCTTCTGATCCTGCCTGTGCTGTTCAACACCACAAAAGAACGGCTGTGTTTGTGTGGGATCTGTATGTGGGTCTTTGTACTGATATTTCCTTTGTCACATACATGAAGTCAAATCAAGCTTACCTTTTACTAATCCTCACTCAATGGCGCCATAACAAGAGGCTACATGTAGTTGCCGTATTTGTATTTGTTTCTCTATCTAAGTAAAATCCACACACCACTATTGATATCATCAAGTCTTCCACATTCCAGGGTTGTCATCGTTTATCTTCTTTTGTCGGTTTTACCCTGACCACTTGTTTTCCTCCTCTTCTTTCTCTCTTCTTTATAGTGTCCATAATCCTGCCTTTGTTGTTGTGATCTTGTTTGTATTTCCAACATAATTGGATGAAGGACTGCTGCCTAGCCAAGATTGGCACATCAATTGTTAGCCATCCATCTTTACGGATGACTTTACTGTGCCAGATAACATTCCATCGATGAAAAGAATGGGAAGAAAAGAAAAGGGGCTTCCGGGGAACCGAGGAATTAATTTAAAATCACTGAGCATTTGAGAATGAGTGGCAAGTATTCATGTTGATATAAGTGTTAGTGTGTGAATATCTGAGTGTGTCTCTCTGTGTTTATCATACAAGCCTGTGCATGTTCATAAATTCGCAAACTTTTACTTAATGTTAATATGCTCCGACTTGTTCCCATATATGTTTTTATATATACCAAACTGTTAACATGCAGTTAACAATTTCAGATCTTCTGCATTCATAAAAAATGAATTATCATTAAATGTCAAATTTTCAAGAAGTCATAGTGCAGAGAGGAAGGAAATTTATTAACGGTATGTAGATGAACCCAGCTAATGGAAGCAACACCACATGACCTAAAATTGCAATAATTCACAGTTAGAAATGTCAGTGCCTAAAAGGTACTGCAGTGGCTTAAAGAAGACTGGGAAGAATGCAAATTGGATATTTTTATTTCCCAACTTTTAATAATCTAGAATTGTTCGCCAGTATGAGAGTTTATCAGAGAGAAAACACTGTGATCACAAAGCAGAACTGCTCCATTCTATAAGCCTGGGGCCACTCTGAGCCACTGGGTGGTGCAGTACTTATAACAGCCCATTAGCTGCTGAAAGAATGACTTAACCCAAAAATGACCCAACAGGTCCAGCATTTGTTCACATTAGCAGAAACATTAGTAGAATCACGTTCACTCTTAAAGTCAGTATTTATACTTTGTCTTTCATCTGCTGTCACTTTATCACATTAGATTTTTTCTTCATGGCATTGAAAAAACAAACAAACAAACAAACAAACAAACAAACAAACAATCAAACAAACAAACGGAACATAGGAAATGTATTTCTTGCATTCTTTTATTGTCAGTAGGCCACATATACCTCTGAGAAGCTGGATCACAGGTTCCACATTTCCCCTTGTATCTGAAAGCAAATAATTGAATGTCATCCACCCATTCACACACTGGTGATGGCAGCTACATTGTAGCCACAGCTGCCCTGGGGCGCACTGACAGATGCGAGTCTGCCGGACACTGGCGCCACTGGGCCCTCTGACCACCACCAGCAGCAACAAGTGAAGTGTCTTGCCCAAGGACACAACGACCGAGACTGTCGGAGCCGGGGCTCAAACCGGCAACCTTCCGATTACAAGACGAACTGCCAACTGTTGAGCCACGATCGCCCCAATAATAAAAGAAAGCCCAAACAATCAGACGATCTCCTTTGGACAAGCACATGTGATTTTGGGAAGCAAGAACTCATTTTTAACAGGGAAATATTTTGACCGGAATCAGTCTCAGGTAGTGGCAGTCATCTGACTTCACTAATTGAGGTGGGTGGGGCAGATAGAGAGAGAAATAGAACACAAACTATAGGGGAGATAACAGATAGCAATACTGCATGCCAATAATGCCGTTTTGGCACATAAATGCATGGGAAGTCAACTGAGCACTCAAAGTGCTTTACACAACTTGCCTCATTCACCCATTCACATAAGCAAAATCTGGATTAGAGAAGCTAATGTGCAAAAGATATGATCTCTCTTTCTATTTCCTGTCTGTACTGGGTTGGCTGTGGCTCAGGAGGTAGAGCAGGTCACCTACTAATTGGAAGGTTGGTGGTTTGATTCCAGTCAGCATGCCAAATATCCTTGGGCGAGATGCTAACCCCAAGTGGCCCTTCAGTGCATCCATTGGAGTGTGTTAAATAGAAACCAGTTGCATAGGAAAAGTGCTTGCATGAATGGGTGTGAATGAGGTTGTATAAGAAGGCTTTGAGTGTTCAGTTAAAAGTAGGAAAGCGTTATTTAATTAGCAATCCATTTATCATTTACTCTGATGCTTTGGATCAACTAAAGGTCTTTCAAGTACCTTTGAGAACAACCTGATAATCAGGAACACAAAAGTCCAGCCTAGAAGTAATAAACCCCTGAACTATGTTTTAGCATCCACGCTTAGACATTTCTCATTTTTGTGATATCTGTTTAATGTGCATGCTGAAGGGCATATCCTAGTTATAAATGACTCCAAATTTCCTCATAGTGTTACTGGAGGCCAGGGTAATGCCATCCATAGTAAATACCTGGTTAGAGACCATATTTCTGAGGGGTTTTTTTGCACCACATACAATAACCACATTTCTTTTCAAATGGGCACACTGCTAAAGAACAGAATGATGCAGTAGTTTCTTATGGATGGGAGAAGTTTACCTTCTTGCCATCATTTCATTAAAGCTCTGAAAGAATGTATTTTCATTCTAATGATCTTTCCCAAAACATACAAGCAGTTTAAAGTAAAAAACATAAAAGTCTAAAAGAAGCAGCCTCGCATACATAAGAATGCTTATTTTCTAGGTATAATTTGTCTGACGTATGTCACCAACACTCCTCCAACCATCTTTCATGGACTTACAAGTATATCCACAGGCAAGATGCTATTCAGGAGCACTAACTTGGATGTAGAAAAGGGTACTCATTATTTTGAAATGTGACAAAAGGACATCAGTATGACTTGGTAATTAGGATGTTATGGTACCATACATTACCACCACAACAACCCTGTGCTACAATAGTGTCATTATATTTGTTTTTGCTGACCAAGAGACAATAATCACATTTCCTGCGGCCATAAGAGGTCCATGTCACACAAACCTAAAGAGGCCACATCTCTAATGAACTTTTAATCCTACTTTTCTGAGCCCTTCCCTTCTTGTCTCCCTTCTTTTGCCTGTTTATCATTTTGTCTGTTCCTTCTCTCTTTTCATCAGCGTTCTCATCTTTTACCCCCTAAACCTTCTTTTTTGCCCTCTCTCCTTCTCCACCTAGGGTTCATAACTGCTTTCATTACACCTATCCTAAAAAAGCTCTAAACAGTGACTTTACTCCTGTGGCAGTATTTTCATTCCAATTCCAGTAGCTTGTATATTCTATTTTGTGGTCATCAGAGGCATTGGAACAAACTGATGCGCTCCTTATTTTCTTTTGTTTTTCTTTTTTTCTGAAAAATCTGATCTTTTCCAACTACACATTTTACCCACTGAACTAAGAAGGAATAGGCTTGACTTGAGGATTTATTGAATGGCATTTTAAATGTCACCTCACAGCATTAGAAAGGCTCTTCAGCTATAGTAATTAGATGAATATTTAACAAGCACATTATCTGTTCCTGACAGCCAAAAACATTCAGAAAAGATGGGCTCATTGTGCTTATTATGGACACAATGAGCCATTGCAGGTATTGTTTCTTGGTCACTCTAAAGGTGACACTGTCACGGTTCTGGGTCCGTTGGACCCAGTATTTAGAGTTTATTGTGTTTTGATTTAAGTTTGCATCAGGGATTGTGTTCTTGTTCTCTTGTCGTGTTATGGTGATGAATATGATGTCTATTATGAGAGTTCCATGTTTCTGTTTGTCTGGGTTTAAGATGTGGGCTTAGTTTCATATGTCATTTCCTGTCTGTCTCTCTATGTCGAGCCTGCGTGTGATGTTTTATTGTGAAGGTCTGCGTCTTATGTGAGTGTTCAGTTTTACCTCTGTCTCGTCTTACGGATTATTCCCAGCTGTGTCCACCACCTGTGTGTAATTCCCGTGTTTCTCTGTGTGTATTTAAGTCGTGTCCTCCGTGATTGTAGTTGCTGGTCCGTCTGTGTAACCACCGTGTCTCGCTCGTGTGTTCACCCTGCTGTTAACCATCGTCTGCTTCTGCTCGCCCTGCTTCATGTTCATGTTCTGGTTTCTGCGCTATAGTTTAGCTGTTTCCCTGTATAGTTTAGTTCGAGCTCCATTTGCTGTTTGTCCTCATTTTGTGTTCAATAAACCACCTTCACCTCTCCACTACTGCCTGCGTTTGGATCCCCCTTCATTTCCTCCACACGGCTCCTCTCACTCGCCGTGACAGACACTTCTTCTTAGTCACTACTGATGTAACAATGCCTTGCTTTCCATGGTAATGGGATATAAACAACAACAACTATACATTTTAAATGTCATCTCCTTCTCTGATGCTGCCTTTCTCTGCTGCTCCCTCTGTCTTTAGTTTGCTGTCATACATGAATACAGTGATTCTCCCTTTATACATCCTGGCCTCCTAGTGGTACTTTTCCTGAGTCACTGTGAAGATGGAAGAATACGTTTAAGCTCTCACAATCTTATATATCCATTTCAAGCTGTATCTTTTGCCATTTGTGCAAATGTTTTCCTGTTTTTAGCTATCATGTGGTAATGCATGTCTTTTAATCATGCCTATAAGTAAATGATCTGTGCATTTCATAAATTGTACACAAGCATGTCAGATTATTGTGTACACCTGCTAGATGTGATAGTTGATCCAACCTCATTTTTTAATTTGTGTTTTTATATTAGTGAGTTTTTTCTGATTATACTGGGAATAAACATATACCAGAGTACATTATGAAATGTGCACATGAAAGCACAGTATTGCTCATAATTCACAGGTAACAACGCAATGTAAAATTATATACTATGTAAATATAGCACTTATTGGCTAACCTTGCAGTTTAAATGGAAATAACTTCCTTACCTCATTTGGATTAGTGCATCTGACTTAATGTAATCTACTTTTAATAAGTTTACTTACTCATATTGTGTGATCTAAACTGTTGTCTGCATACTGAGTATGGGACTTTACATTCAAGTCTTTTTTTTTTAGTGTTTTGATTATTGTTTCAGTGAATGCACAATGTGCATCTTCTGTGTGTTTTGTGGCCAAGAACAGGTTATAAAGGTATTGTTATAGAAACAAGCCACTGTGATTGAGGCTATTGTAGCAGTTAATGTAAGGTTCCAATGTAAATAAAACCAGTGTCTGTGGCACAGACTGATCAAGCCAAGCAATGTTTCTTCAATGTTAAACAATTAATGACCAACTATTTTTTTAATATATTAAGTAGACTACAGTTTTATCAGTGAGGCCAGGGTGAGCGGGAGAGGAGGAGGGGTCGGTGTCTTATTTAATTGAATCATTTCAATGTAAGCAGCTGTCTCCTGGAAGTTTTCAGTCTTTTGAATATGTGGCTTTACAGCTGAAGGCCCCATCCAAAGTTGTGTTTCTTAATGTTTACAGGTCTCCCAAATACTGCACAGACTTTTTTAATGATCTCAGTGAACTGCTGTCTGTGATCTGTGTTGATTTTGACTGTGTAATTATTGCTGGGGATTTTAACATCCATGCGGACAACCCTCAGGACAAAGGGACTAAAGACCTGAGTAACACTCTGGGCAACTTTGGGCTGACTCAGCATGTAACAGAGGCCACACATAATAGAGGACACACTCTTGACCTACTGATCTCCAAGGGCCTGAGCATTTCGAAGGTTACTGTGTCTGATGTGGGCGTGTCTGACCATTACTGTGTTTTCTTTGAAAGTAAAATTTCAGCCCACACAAATATATCAACAGCAGTGATCACAAAACGGTGTATAACTGAACACAGTAGTGAGATCTTTAACCAGGTCTTCCCATTAACACCTGACCTGTCCAGAGGTTCAGTCAATGAGCTCGTCAATAGCTTCAATGCTAAAATGTTAAATGTAATGGACACAATTGCTCCCATTAAGGTGAAGGTTATCTCTGGAAGGAAAAAGTCTCCCTGGAGAAACTCCACACTGGTGAAAAATGAAAGAAGAGAGTGTAGGAAAGCTGAGCGCAGATGGAGAAAAACAAACCTCCAGGTTCATTATGACATCTATAAAGAGAAACTTCACAATTATAATTTACAACTGAAGATTGCAAGGAGGTCCTACGTCTCTGACATCATCACCAAAAACAGTCATAATGCTCGGGTCTTATTTTCTACAGTTGACAGGCTAACAAACACTCCTGTGTCAGTAGCAGCTGAACCTCATTCGACCATGGCCTGCAATGACTTTCTTCACAGAAAAAATCCAAAAGATTAGACAAGCAATTGGTACATCAACAGCATATTCAGGATATATACCGTGTCCACTGAAAAACTGTTTAAACACCATCAAACAGTTTCACCCTATTAACAGCAAAGACCTGGAGGACATCTTAGGTCAACTGAACTCCTCTTGCTGTTTAGATGTCCTGCCAACAAGTTTTTTCAAAAAGGTCTCAAAGACTTTGGAGTCAGACCTGTTACAGATCGTCAGCTTTTCTTTAATGTCAGGTGTGTTTCCAGAACCACTAAAAACTGCTGTTATTAAACCTATACTGAAAAAGGACAATCTTGACAAGACACAAATGAACAACTACAGGCCGATCTCAAATCTCCCATTTTTAAGTAAGATCATTGAAAAAGCAGTTTCTCAACAGCTCAGTTACTTCTTAAAACAGAATAACTGCTCTGATGCCTTCCAGTCAGGTTTTAGACAGAACCACAGCACTGAAACCGCTCTGACCAAAGTGTTTAATGACATATGTCTGAATATAGACAGTGGAAAAATGTCAGTCTTAGTTTTACTGGATCTCAGTGCAGCATTTGATACAGTTGACCACAACATATTACTCAAACAGCTGGAGAACTGGGCAGGTCTTTCAGGAACTGTACTAAACTGGTTCAAAACATACTTAGAAAACAGGAAATACTTTGTATCAATAGGTAACTTCACATCTGAGCAGACAAGTATCACATGTGGAGTTCCCCAAGGTTCCATCTTGGGACCCCTTCTGTTTAACATCTACATGCTCCCACTGGCACAGATTATAAAGAACAACAAAATAAACTATCACAGCTATGCAGATGACACACAAACATATATCACAATGTCACCAGGAGACCGAGGCCCTGTACAGGCTCTTGGTAAATGCATTGAGGAAATTAATGACTGGTTGTGCAACAATTTTCTTCAGCTAAACAAAAACAAAACTGAAGTAATAGTCTTTGGCGCCAAAGAAAAACGATTACAGGTCACCAGAGAACTTCAATCTATACACCTAAAAACCACAAACCAGGCGAGAAATTTGGGTGTAGTGATGGATGCAGACCTAAACTTAGAAAAACACATTAAGACAATAACAAAGTCAGCTTACTATCACCTCAAGAATATATCAAGAATAAAAGCTCTGATGTCTCAACAGGACCTGGAAAAACTAGTCCATGCATTCATCTTTAGTAGGCTTGACTAATGTAACAGCATCTTTACAGGTCTACCTAAAAAAATCAGTCAGACAACTACAGCTCATTCAGAACTCTGCTGCTCGAGTCCTCACTAAGACCAAAAAAGTGGACCACATCAGTCCAGCTCTGAGGTCTTTACACTGGCTGCCTGTCCGTCAGAGGATAGACTTTAAAGTCCTGATGCTGGTCTATAAAGCTCTGAATGGTTTAGGATCAAAATACATCAGTGACCTCCTCACCCAGTATGAACCTTCTAGATCCCTCAGGTCATCTGGATCCGTTTTTTTATTGGTTCCCAGAGTCAGAACCAGACACGGAGAAGCTGCATTCAGCTTTTATGCTCCATATATCTGGAATAAACTCCCAGAAAGCCTCAGATCAGCTGAAACACTCAGTTTATTTAAATCCAGGTTGACGACTCACCTATTCTCAGCTGCATTTGAATAAAACACCAAATCCATACTTTTAAGCTTAAATTTCAAAACTTACATTTAACTACTGATTTTATCTACTGTTTTTTTGTTTGTTTTTTTAATCAATTTTAAATCATGCTTTTATTTGTTTTGGTTTTTAATGTCTCTGTAAAGCACTTTGAATCACCTTGTTGTTAAATTGTGCTATATAAATAAACTTGCCTTGCCTTGCCTAAACATAATGATACAAAGACCAAAAGAAAAAAAACTGTAGAAATTTATTTTGCAGTGCTATTTTTTGCTTTCACTTTTTGCATACTGAATAATTAAAGAATGGAATGGAAGTGTATAACTATACTCACCCCAGGGCAGCAGCTGCATGTGATGGCTATCAGCGCTGTATACATATGCAAAAACACAAACAGTCAGCCACAGCAGGATTAGACAAAGGCATACGTGTATGTTTTGATCCTGCTTTGCTTATTCACCCATGCACACATATGCAAACACAGACACAGACTCACTCTCTCTCTCAGCAGGATCAGATCCAAGCATTAGTAGTTTTGATCCTGATCAAGTGCTGCTCCCAAAATGTGTGTATTTTGAATTTATCCAATCAACAGCAATGTGCATATAAATCATAGACTAAAGGATAAATTGGGTTGTCATACTGGAACCTCACCATTAGTATTTTGGCCACTGCTAGTTGGTTTTCTGGAGAAAAAACTGTCTATAATCACAGAGTACGAAGTTAGCAGCTAATGCTAGCAAACTTGATTAGCAACCCTAGAACAGCCTGGTGCAAGGGTCAGCAACCTTTAACACCCAAAGAGCCATTTGGACCCGGTTTCCACGCAAACGAAAACACTGGGAGCCACAAATACTTTTTGACATCTAAAATGAAGATAACACTGTATATATTGTTTTTTACCTTTATGCTTTGTGTGAACAACTAAGGTGTGTTGCTTAAATCCATGAAGTGCTACAGAGAAAAGTACATTTTATTTATGTAATTAACACATTTTGAACTCTTAAAGAAATATAACAAAAGGAAAGACACCCAGCTGAACTAAAATGATCCATGTAGCAAACAAAAACTGTTGTGAGCCGCCACCCTTATATTGCCTTTGGGATTTTGGAGCCTTGACCTGACTTTTAAAAAATAATTGGAAAAAAAGCACTATGCTGCTAAAAGATGAAAAATAGATATTTGCAAAATTCTGCCTAAATATGTATTTTACCTGGTTAATGTGTGTGGCAGGGCGTGGTCTGCGGCGCCACTGCAGGGGAGGCGGACGCACCTGAGCGGGACCCGCAATCACGCCTCGCCGAGTTTACGTCCGTGCTGTCTGTGCTGTTGTGTTGGTGTGTGTCGGGCTGTGGGCTGCAAGGCTGGAGCCGGCTGTATGCGTCAGCAACCGTGTGTGAAAGGTGGTCAATAAAGACATGCTGAAAAGCGTGTTCATGCGGACATCGTTGGGTCTGCCGTGATATGGTACAATGGGACTTCTGCTCCTGGGCCTCTGCACGCGGCGTCTGGGGATCGGGGCTGTGCGAGGTCACTTTCATCTTTGCGCGGGACTGTGGGCTGTCATCTGTGAGCGTGAGCGGTGTTTGTTTTTAACATAGTTCACATTGGAGAATAGTTGCTGACATAATGTCGATCCGAAGATCCATAATTGGCCCACCTGGGGTTGAAAGTCTCGATAAATGCATGGCGTTTTGGCGGGTACACCGGCTTCCGCAAGTGTGACGCTTATTTTGAGCGATGAAAAAATAATAGAATATAATTTTATTTTTATATTCCAATATCACAATAATCTTCCAATTTCGAACTACAAGTTAAAAAAGAACTAACATAAATAAAATTACACTTCAGCTAAATACTTTTCCCAAACCACGCGGAGCCGCACTATAAGGACTAAAGAGCCGCATGCGGCTCCGGAGCCGCAGGTTGCCGACCCCTGGCCTAGTGGGTCATTTTTATCGCCTTGGCTTTTTTATTTTTATATTTAACTTTGTTAAAATAAAAAGGACTTTTCCTAAAATGGGCTTATTCATTAATGAATAATGAATTTTGGCTCCTATTACATAAGCCAAAGTTTGCTAGATGTGATTGATAAATAAATATATAAGGGACTACAGGGAGGCTGTTAAATTGATGCATCTAAAAAGTGTTTAGGTTTCATAATGTTTTGCCTCAAGTGCCATGTTCTGCCTTAAGTTCCTGGATTCGCCAGCCTCAAGTGCCAAATCCAGTAACTTAACTTAATTTTTTTTTTGTTTGGCAGCCTTTGCAATCACAGATATGATCTGAGTGCACTGTCGCGCCAAACACATTTTGCTTTTCCAAGATCAGCTCTATAAATTCTGTAAAGGTTCTTGTTCAGGATTTATCTGTTTATTTCTTCATTTCTATTCGTGTCATTTCAGTTATTACATATATGTGATGTACAGTATGACAATGTTTAAGGCGGGACAGGCAGAAATATAAAAGGGGGGGGTACAAAGAGTACAAACAGAAATACAATGTTTTGCCAACTGCCGTAACTGTAACAAAAATAAACATACAACACCTGGAACACAAACATTTTAAAGTGCACCTGTACATAAATCAACAATCTTCTTGTGGTGTTTGTGAGTCTGTGTGTGTGCATGTGTGTTTGTCTTTGTCACAAAACACACTTGAAAATGAGGATGGGAAGCTGCAATAACACACCCCAGAAGCCAGAGGCAGAGAGAGATGGATCTGGCAAACCAGGCTATTCGCACCCCCAAGAGTACCGAAGACCTAAGGCCACATATCCCATCCCAGCAGGAGGAGGAGGTAGACCCTATGGTGCACCCATGGCCAAGGGGTGGGAGTCCCATTCAGGCATCGACCACTCTAGAGGTTGGCCACCCCAGTACGAGGGCTCCAGGTGCCCAAGAACCGCCCGATTCCAGGAAATTAAGTTTTTGACAAGTCTGTGTTGCCATGATATATATTTTTCAAATAACTGGAGTCCTGTTTTTTTTTTAACTAATTAATTAATTAATTTACTTTTGCAGTGCAGATGGGATCATTGTAGATACAGTACTTTTGTACCAGTTAATGCATTAACCTTTATATTTAAACAAACACTTTGCAATATTTAACTAGGGCAGCTTAGCTCTCCCAAGCCCCTCAGCTCAGCTGTTTTTACTCTTCTAATCAGTCACACTAAGGATTTAAACTTCCAGCCTTCCACCTCTCTTTTGCCAGTGTGACAGAGTGCTTCATGCTGTGGCTTTCCAGCATTCTGTTTTGTTTTTCAGAAAGCCAGGATTTTTGAACCTTTGCTTGTACTTTGAATTGTGCCGCAGCCTGTTCTCTGTGCTTTGTTTGCATGCCTGGTTTTTGAACTCTTGTACCTGTAGTGAGTAATGCTAGTTTTTTGCTTTGGTGTTTGTTTTTCTTGCTTGTCAGGTTTGTTCTTTTTTTGTTATTGTTGTTGTTGTCTTTACAACCCACCTTTGCATGCTGCATTGTGGTCATCACTGAGCTG
Organism: Mchenga conophoros; assembly: GCF_057382185.1. Lineage (NCBI taxonomy): Eukaryota > Metazoa > Chordata > Actinopteri > Cichliformes > Cichlidae > Mchenga > Mchenga conophoros. The sequence goes on along the minus strand of NC_140535.1, from coordinate 18,695,759 downwards.
AACCTTTGACATCATTAATATACAGAGAACCATGTTGCTTTCTAATTATTCCCTTTACCTTCTGTTACACATGTCTAGTTAAATGAACCAATCAGTATATGAACAGGGTAAAAAGAAAAGTGTATCATATGTAAATCTGTTGCAGTTACCTTCATTCTGTGCAGGTTTATCTCTCCTCGCTTCCTTTTTCCTATTCTAGAGAACACCGCCACATGGCTTGCTCGTGTATATAATGGTTTCTATTTCAAAGTGTTTAATACAGACAGTAGAAAAATAAAAGCTTCCTGTTGTTAATTTCTAAGTCTGTGCATAACCCCAGTCCCTGCCTGAGTCCCAAACCATAGCCCCTGGAATTGGCATTAATTGCTTGTGAGGGGAAAGTAATTATCTCAGGTAATTATTACTCTGGGTAGAGTGAGAAGCTGGAGAACCCTTCTCTTCCAGGTCCCTGTGGAGAGAAGTAAAAAGAATTCTGACTTTAACAAGCTTAATTGGAGGGGCAGGGCCTTCGGAGCTATAAGCTCTCGTTCCTATAAGGTTCGTGGTATGTATATATTCAAAGACAAAAAAAAGCAGACAAACATCTACCTGCACAGCCAGTAAGGCAGATGCCTTTGTCTTAGCCTTTACATTAATATTCTTTGCACTCTGTTTGCCCCTAGCAGAAAGATACATAGACAAAAAATCATTTAGTTTCATGTAAACATTTAAAATAGTCCATCTTGCTGAAATCATGCAAGATTTACGCCTCAATTATAACTTTTTGCCCTCTTTGAGAAAACCATTACTCTTTAGAACATTACAAAAAATTTGTCGCCATGAGATCATGGGCCAAAGCACATAGGCTCATGAAATGACATCACTGTGGAAGGGTGTCTGATACTGAAAGATATTGTCTTCAACCATCAAAGAAGTAAGGCAACTGAAGGTAACCAGTGAACTTAGAAATCATAAAAGAAAAGTTGTGTAATGATTGCCCTGGAGATGTGCCCGCATCACCTGCTGTGCAGCAAACACGCCAGTCAAGCAACAGGTGGTCAGTCCTCTGTTAAGCCTTCAGATATATATATATATATATATATATATATATATATATATATATATATATACAATGAGACACACTTTTATACAAAAATGCATGTATGATCGCACATACATATACAATCACGCATACACAGCTAGATGAATAAAAAGGTCCAGACACTGACTGTGTTATTGTCTCCCAGACTTCTGTTTTGTGATTCAGGGTAACGTGCCAGAAGCTACAAGGCCCAGGTTAGGGTTGGGGTGGGAGGGGTCGCTAAAAACTAGCATTTAAGAGAAGGAGTTCTTTCGATTTACTGGAGAGCTACAAAAGTGGCAACCAAAGAGTCACAGAGTGTAAATGTTTCTCAGAACTTAAAAAAAATTAGACAGAACACTAGCCTGTTCTACTTCATCTCTTTTTTGTGGATTCCCATTGGTGAAGTAACTACCCTGTAAGAGGTGGGAGAAGGCCAGCAGTCACCTGCACCAGGAAATAACTATGCTTTCACACTTAAGTATACAGCAAATTTGAGCTCTGCAGAGTTCTGAACTCTTCCTGCTTTCTCTGTCACCCTCTGGACCTTCTCATCTGTGACCTGACTTTGCTGTTTTCTGCTGATAGTCACTATGCTGTGCTTTTTGTTCATTACCACAAGAAGTGTTGCCTTCTGTTGTTCTGTCCTCTTGGGCTGACCAGTTTGCTGTTGAGTGCTACCATTCTTGTCCCAGCTGTTATTTCTTTGGTGTTACTGTGCTAGCCTGTCTTTCCAAAGTGGTAAAGGGCAGTTACTTGGACTTACGCATTGGATTCTATCTGTGTAGCATTTTAAGTAGCGCCTCCCGGAGATTAGTGCCTTTGTTGCCACGAGTTGACATTGTAAGGATGGCCTTAGTATGAATTCTCTCTTGTGGCTGCTGAAGAATTTCCAAAAGTTAAAGGTTATCTTTTTTGTAATGGAAATAGGAACTTGTAATCAAAATGTTCACCACTTTCACATTGGTGTTTTTAAGATCACTTACTGGAAAATGTACCAATTCAGTTTCACTTTCATTCAGGCATCGTGAATATTTCTGAAATGTCTACACTTGTGTCGTTTCTATTCATGGTCTTCTTTAACGCTGATATCTATAAAAACAGAAACAAAAACAAACAAATTATAGCTTCTTCTTTTTTTTCAAAAAACATACCAAATACCAAAACCATTACCAAATATATAGAAAATATTGATTGGAGGTCCCCAAAAGGTGATTCTGTTCATCTGGACATAGCGTTTTCAGTGGGAGAAACGTTTCGTCACTCATCCAAGTCACTTCTGGATGAGTGACGAAACATTTCTCCCACTGAAAATGCTACATCCAGATGAACAGAATCAACTTATGGGGATTTACCTACCTGGAAGATTGAGCATGCATCAAGATATCCATAGGAGGATTAAATTCTATTACAGAAACATCTGCAATATCTGAATGTCTGAAATCCCATGGAACTCATTTTTGTAAGTGGAGTTTACTCCATATCGAATATAAAACAGTTTTGGATGGCTACTTGATTTGGTACTTGTAGCAGATACTTCACACTAATGTGCAAATTGAGTGAAAGTTGGTAGGGAGAGGTTATAGGGGCCAGATTAGAATGGGGCCTAAGGGTGTACTCACATGGCACAAGTCAACTGTGCCTAGAGTTGACTTGTGCCATGCCCGAGGACAATTGTCCCTGCTCCACACTTCCCCACTGGCTTGCGCTCACAATTCTCTTAACATCTGAGCCAGTGTTTCAACCCTCTTTTTCTCTCTGTGTGTAGCTATAGGAAGCATTGGATCTCTGAGCTGGGATGTGATTAGCAATCACACTACACGTATACCATGCCTGAGAGCAACTGAACTGCACCCAGGCCCACCTCTTCAAGCTCCACAGTATGCTCAACAACACCCAGGCACAGCATGCAATGATCACACCTGCCAAATGAACTGGAATCTGGGTGTACTGGGGTTCAGGGGTAGATTTATGATCAGAATCCAAACAGGTGTAGATTACTGGTTGATGATGAAGAATTGGAATTTAAACATTAAAACTTTTTATTGAAAACAACTTTAAAAAATAAAAGCATTAACTAAACCAAACAATCAGTGCATACAAAATAGAAAAACACAGCAATGTAACATTTTAAGAAGCCCAGTGAACTAAATGAATGCTATAAATCATGTAAACTCTGCTCTGTGGATTTTTAAAAGAAGACTGAAACAGTTCATGTGTTAATAGCTTATCAGCATGCGGTCTGAAGGAAGCTGTGATTTAAATAGCCCTTTTCTCAGGCAGGCTTCAGATTGTGGAAAATGGTTTTATACCATTATTTTTTTTATTGTAACCAATTTAAAATCCACACTTGAGTTTTCTCGTCACAGTCATTTTGACACAAAACTGCACTAAGTGTTGTATTAATCAATGTGCTGTAAAAACACAATTAGCCAGTGCGTGGAAGACACAGAAACAATAGCTAATAGTGAAGTGATACTAAAGTAGCAAGAAACTACATCGAGGACACAGAAACACTAAGTAGTTACTGCTTTGTTTTAGTGAGTGTTGGATTAGAATTATTCAAAAACTCGTAAAGAAAAATAATTTTGATAATTGCATCTAATGTTTTACAAATGCGCTATCTCTCAATTGACTTTTTAGGTGATAAAGTAATTATGATTATTATTATCTACTACATGGTCCTGGATTAAAAGTATTATCTAATAAATTATTCCTGAAATGTCTCACTTCCTTTTTAGAAAGTACATCTACATGAGTGGATAGATTCTACTGGAAATAGCATTCAGTTCTGTATCAAATGTCTGTGCTCCAAATGTGAAAACATTCATTGTTCCCGTTTGGTTTTGGACAACCTAACATTTTAATTTAAGCGCTTACCACTAGGTAGTACTTTTTCCGAAAAGACTGTAATTTCATGATCTCATTTTGATAGTAAAACTGATCTACCGATGCTCTTTACCATGACACAAACCTATGCCTTTCAAAAGAAGAGAAAAAAAGGAACACGTGAACGACAAGAGCACAATGGAGAATTGCAGCTCAGCCAAAAAGGGTATTACATTCCTGCTGGAGAGCATAGGAGGTAAAGTTCTGACCAGATGGGAAAATAGATGGGTTCATACAGAGGATGGATTGCAAAACCTCAAGGAACTCTAGAACAGAGAGCAGGAAAAGACAGATTGTGCTCGATCATATTGGGAGGGAATTGTTACCCTTCTGTGCTCAGGAACTGACCTTAGAAATAAAGGGAAAAATACAAAATAAAGGGAAGGTAACACATTTTCATTCCCAGGTTCTTAAATGTTGCAGATATCTATGAGATATGTATAGAATGTTCTTTGGGATCTGTGCAGTGATGTACTGGTCATGATAATACTGGACACAGGAAGAAAACGCTGCAGTTTGAAAGAGAAGACTACAATTTGTCACATGTGTAGAAGCTTTGTTTATGTCCAAAAGTTTCTTGGCTTTTAGTCCCTGTTTAGTTTCACTGGGTGTTGAGTTTTGTTACCAAATCCATAAAATATGCACATTTATGACTTTAGTCTTGCATGTTACAAGATTATACTTGACTAAATTTTTAGCTGTTTGTTGTCTCGTGAAAGACGTGTGCACAAAGAAACGATATTTTACCCAGAAATAGCTTGTATGTGTCATTTCTTATCACCAGTTTTCACAACTGTGCCTCAGGTACTCCAGCATCATTAAAGGGTCAATGTTGTTGAGCTGTATTTATTTGTAGAACCACTGACCGTCCTTTTTTTTTTCAAATGACCTGTTGGACTATAAAACTAGGACAAGCCACCTGTATATCATTCAGTCAAATGTGTATTCACTTAAGGTCAGACATTGTGAGGCCCATAAAGAAGGCCTAGACTATAAGACTAATGCAATGTGATTCCAAGTTCACTCACTATGAAAGCTAATTTACAGTCCATTATTGAGAAGATCAAGAACATTCAGAATGTGAACAATTTGAAAATCCAAACTGTCCCAAAAATGCCCACGTGCAGGTCCACAGTAGCTGTGGGTGAATCTATCCCACAAGGGCCCTTTTGGATCCTCACTGGCCCTCCTGTGGGTTAGCACATGAAGACTCACAATAGTTTTACCCCAAGGAACCTCTATTATGGCTTTCTGTGGGCAGTCTAGAGTGTACTTACGGGGATCCATACAGGGATCTCAAAGGGCAAAAGTGCTGTTGTTTTGTTGGCAAACCTACTTGTGACCTGCATGGGGAAAGTGTGGCTTTTTCTGACCACATAGCCCCACAGTTCACCCACAACTACCCACACTAAGGGTGGAACTGTGAGCATAAAGATGGTCCCACAGAGATCTCTAGACTGAATCTTTTTGATAACCTGCAAGAGAACTCAAGAAGTGAAAAACATTCAATTCACTTCAGTTTCATTTATATACGGCCAAATCACAACAAAGGTTCCCCCAAGGTGCTTATATTGTAAGGCAAAGACCCTACAATAATACAGAGAATGCCAACAATCAGCTATCAGGTTATTTTCCATTTTCTAAGGTAAACTACTTTGTTTGAAATGATTTTTTCTTTGAGAGGGAGAGTCTGCATAGTTTACTGTAGTGCACATGTTTGATTGTCAAGCAAAAGATCCAGCATTCAAGTGTGGGCAGAGACATAGAGAACAATATTTGGTGAATAAGGGAGTGGCTGAATGTAGTTCATGTCTGGGCAGTGCACTGTGGGGCACCTAGAGAGTGAGTATGCTGTTTTCTGCGCGCAACCCAAACTATGGGCTGTCCCATTTCATTTCATGTTGATACTGGAGCCAACAGTGAGCTGCGCATTCCTTGATACAGTTTTTTAAAAGCTTGCCCAAGACTAGTTGGTTGATTAATTGATTGATTGATCATATTTTTTTTAATTACAAATAGAAAAAAACTTGGAGTTTCATATTGCCTTTTTGTTTTTTCTTTGTTTTAAAGAGAATGTTAAATTACGGTCCAGATGTGTAAATACGTACAAACCTCGGTTCACGACACCAGAGGCCTGGAAAAAATGGAAGAAAAAGGTTAAAGGAGTCTAGAACATCCCTAAAAACGGAAAGAAAATAAATTCCCCCAAGAAGCAGCAATATGAAGTTATGGAGAACTGTTTTGGTTTGGGAGAGAAAGAGAGAAAGCCTCTTCTGAGGCTCCTTTAAACAAGAGCTGGGTAATCGTCAATTACTCAAACCAGCACACCTGAGGAAGAGAAAGGAATTTCCTGATGAGCAAGAGAGACAAAAGTGGAACAGAAAAGAAGAAAGAAGAAAAGACAATGCAAACGCAAGAGAGGGTGCGTAACAGTTACATATTTTCCAGGAAATAATTGCATCTCGTGAAGCAATTGCATAAAAAATGTTAGTATATTCATTAGGAGGATGGATGTGTGAAACCAAGTGTGAAAAGATTCATAGGTGAGCTTTCCTGTTGGCGTTTTTATAACATGTTTTTTTTTTTTAATTATTAAATGTGTTTTACCTATAGTTTGTTTCTATTATAGATTCACAGGACAGTCTCCGAGATTAAAGGTTTTCTGGTGTCCAGCTCCAAGTTATGTTAGACTTGGGCCAAAATGATAAATCAACAGTTACTTATACAGCACCCTTCTACTCAGTTTTGAGCAGTCAAAACACGTTCTACTAAAAGTCATGTACACCCAGTTGCTCACATTCATACAGCACTTTTATCTAATGTTTATCTGCATCAGGGGCAACTCGAGGTTCAGTATCTTACCCAAAGATACTTGACACATGAGTTGTAGGAGCCAGAGATCAATGCGAACTTCAGATTGGTAGACAACCACTTCTACCAACTGAGCAGAAGCAAAATAGCAACAGGAGCAAATGCAGTACTCCAGTTGCCTAACATGGCTCTCAGGACAATACTGGTGTAATACTGGTTTTGGATGAGAGGCATACCTTGGACAGCTCAACAGTCACAAATTCCATTCATTTAGATTAAATTCAGAATAGTATTAGAAAGAGAATCCAAAAGATCTGGTGGAACCATATAAGTAAGAACTTGGTGACCATGTCAAGTAGGAGCTCCCTTTGAATGAGCAGAGATCCCTGGGAGAAACAGATTCAGGAAATGGCAACCATCTGGCATTACTAGTTGGGGGTGAAAGCAAAGAGAAGATATACGATGAGAATCTTGTAGAGGCTCTTCTAAAAAGAGGCGTGGCTGCAACACCAACAATCCGAAGAGTGCCATGTCCTTTCTGACAAGGTCCCAAGAAAATAAGAAAGGTGATCATCAAAAACAACAAACTGGAAATTTCATTGGAACATGGACATCATGTGGAAGGACAGCAAGCCTGTAGTCATGGTGTCAACTCTCTATTTGATTTGGCTTCAGGATATGTCTTTGAAATGGCAGAAAAAAGCAAACAAATAAATAAAACAAAAGGTATATGTCATATCACCTGCATCTGTCTCGTTCCACCAAGAAGTAAACTGTTAGTACTATGCTTGAGGCCTTGAAACAACCTGCCAAGAGATATTGGAATACTTGGAGTTTCAGCTCCGTTTGGCTGAGGAAAGGTATGTCAGTGAGAAGACACTAATTCAGATGAGAGCAGTTTTCTTTCTAAATGAAGAAAATGAAAGATCACTTGTATAAGAAATGCCAGTCCACTGATCCTACGTGCACACTGCAGAGTGAATGGACTAAGTGCAACTTAATCAATGTGCCTTTTTATTTTAGATTTTAATGCATAATTGCAGTGTTTCCTTATATTAATTAATCTTCAATTATATATATTTGAAAATGCGTGTCACAACAGACCCATCACAAATGGGAGCCAAGGGATAAGCCTTTATGATATTGGTAAATTTTACTGTCTAATTTGTTTGAACTTTTATTGATTTTTATTTTTTAAATATGTTTTTTTTGTCTTTTTCCCACTAACGGGCAGATTATGCTCAAAATAGTTTTCTCCACTTCATCACTTCTGTTTGTTAACTATGTTGTAAAGACACGAGACAGGAGAAGTTCAAAAGATTACTTTTACACAGTAGTAATCAAGGAAAAGCCATGTAGAAGTGTGGTGGGCTTGCTTGTTCAGTCGCTTGAGATTTGAGCAGGTAATGATCTGCTTTTTCAAGAGGTTTGGGGCAAAATGTATTCAGCCAGGGCCGGGGTGGATGCATCCATTTACTTTTTTTTTTTTCTTAAATTCATTAATTAGAGCATTGAATATAACCTACATTTTAAATAGGTCGATTCATCCCACCATTTACAGAAACAGAAAGAACCATTTGTCCAATTCATCCTGCAAATGACTGAGATAAAAATAAAGCAATCTATATTCTCAGCTGATTACCTATTTTAACTAGCCTACTTCATGCACCCTATTACAAGATATTGTGATGCAATTACAAGATCAGTGTGACAAAGTACCTGAGCATGTATTATTAATCAATTTAAACACATACAAAACAAGAAGAACCTTGAAATGAATGATACACATGCAACAGGAACCTTCTTATTGCTTCTCATCTTTTCTCTTTTTTTTATCATATGGGCTTTTCTTCAATATATGCCAAATTACACTGTTTATTTTTTTAGTTTATGCTCCACAATATTTTAGATTACTCTTCATGGTGGAATTAAAGGCAATGTCTTCTATGCGCTCTCCTCACTGAATTCTCCATAACTCAACCTTTTTTGCTGTGCATCAAATTCTAATCAGGTAAGCATCTGCTTAGGATTCACTAAACAACCTTTCATATTTACGCTGGGATAAAAAATTAAAGCTTTCTAGGATATTGCTCATTTTCTCCTTCTGCTGTTTGGGATAAGGGCTATGATTTATTCATTTCTAACCATTTTGGGCTCTAGATGGTATTCAGAGTCAGTTTTCCCTTTTAATCAATGTTGAGATAAGCAGAAGTTGCATTTTGTAATTTATAGCGCTATCCCTGCATAACTCTATCTAATGTTTCTGTGCTAGAGTGTGAGTGTGAGAATGTGTATGAGTGTGATGCATGTGTCTTTGTTTTTGAGAGAAAGAAAAAGGCATAAATCATGGCATTTACCTGCTTTTTTTGGCTTCTATATTTCTATTAATATTTTTTGTCTACTTGTTTACATGTGAATCAACATGCATGTCACAGTCCTCACATTCATGCACATTATTATCTATGTCAAAGCTGATGATATCAGGTATTGGTTGAGGCGGTGAAATTAAATTATAGCCAGAAGAGTATGTAGATGAGATATTGTAATGCATGCCTAAGGTTGTGGAGAGCTGGATGATTAAACAGCTTTAAAAATAGCATACCACCCGAGAAGCGACCAACAGTCAAACACACACAAACAGATTGATGAGTAAAAATAAACCCAGACACTCTTTCAGCTTGATGTCATGATGTCACATGGCTATATGAAATTTTCAGAGACTTAACATGTTGCATAAGAAAGCTACATCTTGCTGCCTCAGCCTGGAGTTGTATTTTGACGTTCCCATTAAATCCGTCAAGTGTATGATGTGTTTGTACTCGGGCTCGTGGGTTGTGTTTTTATACCAAAATCTTTTTGACAGAGGCTCTTAATTGTCCCCGGGCCCAGCTCATCTTGTCTGCGACTACATTATTCCACTTGAGATAAAACTAATAAAGAGGCAGGACTTCAATTTTATCTGAATTTTTACTGACCTTTTCATCTGTTTCTACATGTGTGAAGCATGACTGGTCTTTAGATACGCACTTTGTAAAACAGATGCTAGCCTGAGAATTTATGAGTGATCGTAAACAAAATTACGCGTGTATGAGTGCAAGTGACTGGAAGTGTGTCTGCAGTGAGATTAGATTAATAGACTTTTTAAATTCGTATTTTAAAAACAAAAACCCTTCCAAACAGCACAGAGGCATTACTTCCTATTAGGCTGCAGTGTGTGTGTGTTGTGCTTGCATATGTTCACTGCCTATGGGGAGTTCCTTGCTAAAGCCTCAGTTTATGCTAAAGGGAGCATATTGTTTTTCAAACCCTGCAAAGGAAGAATAACCCACAACACACAGAATGTGATGTATTCACCATGAAAGGCAAAGGGTTGTGTTTCTCCACCTTCCTTCCTTTATTATTTAAATTGAAAGAAACAAAAAAAAACTGTTTTTTGTTAACATCATGGAAGATAACGAAACATATTCTTTAATTAAAAACATGAAAAATTAGAAACCACTAAGGCTTAAGAAGAAAACAACATGAGCAAATGGGTGAATAAAATCAAAAGTACTACGTATTAATTTCATGTGACTTTTTAGTTCAATGTTCTTTTTACACTTTCTTGATTTTCTACACAGTTGGGTATTTTGAACTTGTTAATCTGGGGATTAGAATTTCTGATTTTATCAACAGCAGGCACAATAAACCCACATGGGTTGAGGCAGATTTATTCAGGACTCTGTAGTGACTATGGATCTGTAATAGCATAGGGACAAGCCAGTCTGGCCTAAATTAAATTTGAACACAATACCCTCTGGTTTGGCATAATTACAAATGTTTCACACTAAATAATGAAGCGGACTGCAATGCTAATTCCACGGGAATGACAGAGCTGCAATACTAGGACAAAAAAGAAATTTCCCATGTTCTTTGATTACAAAACGGACATTCTCAGGTATGATGAGGGGCTGAGTAGTCTAGAATCTGAGAGAGATGACAGCTGACTGTTTATCTCCGAGTCAGGTGCTTTTTTCCACAAGTGGAAGAGGTGTAAGATTTTTTTAGGGGAAAATCGCACTCATCCTCATAACATTGTAGAGTTAAATACATACATTGCTTTTTCTTCATGCACCACAAAAGAACTTAAAATAGCACATTTGGAAAATTTATATATACTTAAAGAAAAAAAGTGGTGAAACATACTGTGATTCATCAAAAAGTAATTTAAAGGAGACGACTAAGATGCAGAGAACAATTTAACTACATTTGTGTTATTCCCAAAGGAGAATCCTGTGAAGATGCACCAATGGTGCTTCTGGACGAGTCACAGAAAAAGGAAGCATTTAAAACTACTTTCCTTATATTATTGGGATATAAAAAATTACAATGAGAAAAGTAATAAAATATGAGAAAACCATCCATAAAAACTCTCTTTAAAGATCAACATGCAGTATTGTTCTAGCTCGGATATATTAAAAAAAAAAAAAATTGCTTTTTGTAGTATTGAGGAACATCGACTTGCATATTCCCATCAGTAGCCACAAACAGAGGAAGAAAAAACACAGGACACATTTTATTAAACTGTGAACATAATGTTTTTGTATTCATATATATATAATACTGTTTGTCTATATAAAAAATACTGTTTGTCTTGCATATTTTGATTTCTTTCAGTACATCCATGTAAATACTGCGAGTCGGGATTCATCAGCAAGGGGGAAAAATGTAAACGAAGGAAAAATGACAATGGACGAATGAACAGATCTAACACCTTAACCTAAGTTCAAAGAACATGCAGCTTTGTCTTAAAACTCAACACTGGCTGAGAGAACATAATTTAAAATGAATAACAATTCAATAAGGGGAGATCGCTTTGAATAACTGAGCATCGTAGAGATAGAGAGTAATGTATTTGGTGATTAGACTCCAATGATTCATCATGCAAGAATCCCACCGGTGATAGGATTCCGAACAAACCCCCCTGGAATCTAGATACCGGTGGTGGAGGTAGTGAAGGTGAAGACTGAGGCTTGGATGAAGCTCTGACTTAGATGTCTGTCAGGTGGAGAAGGGGAGGAGGTGGGTTTCACAGATTTAAACCACACAAAGCAGAGGCTGATTGGCTCGAAGAAGGCAGTCAAGAAGATGATTGGACTAGAATAACGATGTAGAGCAACAAATAACGATTGCTGAGATTGACAGCGTGTGAAATCGCTAGTGATGTAAGGAACAGTAAGGCAGCATAACACCCAGGAAAACAGGCAGATGAGTGATTACATATAATGCTTCAGAACTTATTGGCCAAACTTGTGCATGTCAGTTATGTACCATTATCTGAGGTATTGAATGTCCCCAAATTAATTTATCTGTTCTGACTTTCTCATCCCTAGTGTGCGTGAAAATAAGCTGACCAAACACCTGTCAGAGCAGTCGGCTCTACCTGTTGTGCTTCATTTTGAACAGCAGGAACAGAATAGCATCTTATTTTCTTTGTTTGTTATTTTCTTAAAGGAAATAGTGAACTACATACATATCTGGATATATTTAATAGTATTCGTTATTTAGATAAAATGCTGTATTTCATTCTGAGTGACCGAATCAGTGTCCACATCTTTAGTATTTAACGTTTGTCTCACGGAACACTGAGCAAAACAAATTATCCTGAGGTCAGAGTAACATTTGTTTACTTTACTTTCATATTGCAGTCACATAATCTTACAAAAGCTTTTAATTAAATTAAATACGATTTATTTGAATTGGGCTGAAATAAGACTCCTTTACTTAACAATATCCCAATAATTAGCTTTGTGTTAATATCCTGAAGTGTGACATGTTGACTATTGGTAAAGTGCATTTCCAGGAGGGATGTGCAACATTAACACACTCTCCAATCATGACCCATTGATCCTTTTAGGCACACTGAGTACAACAAAAGCAGTAGAAAGTTACCCAAACTGCACCCAATCAACCATTTAAACCCTTGACATTAAAATACTTTGCATGTCAACAAGCATCTAGTGCCACAAACAAAAAGGATGAATTTTCAGTCAAGAGGAGACAGCATAGCAAAGGTCTGAGAGACGATTAAAAACCTCAAACTCTGAGCCAAATAGGTTTGATATCTCGTGCTCAGGAGCACTGGGTTGTGTATTTACCAATCACTGTGCTGCTTGTTTTGTTGAATGTGCTGTCAGAATCCACAAGCTACGACTGAGCAGAGCCTAATGATCTTCAGCAGTCCCAGTTCATTTTGGGTTGAAGTGATACATGAAAATTATTGCAGTGTTTCCTTGTACAAATTTACTAAACCTCTCTTCCACACTCCTATCAATTTACACCAAGGCAGCTTAGCGCAGGCTACCTCAAGCATGGCTGGCAACGTACAACACAATGCAGTCAATCCTGCACAAAAAGGCAGCTGGGAACTGTGCTATAAACTCACCACAGAATATGGCATAAAACTAGGCTTACATAGCAATAAAAATGGACACATTCATGCTGTACTGATTTTTTTTAAAATTCTCAAGTTATTACATTGGCCTACGTTTATTTAAGTGACACATCAGTAATTACTGCACCTCGATGTTACGCTCCTGAATTTTAATTCCTACCCTGTCATGTAAATTTGATTTACCATATACCTATACATTGAAGCGTTTATAGGTTTCCTGCTGTTTCCATTTTACCAGTTAGGCCTTTTCACATCAGTAATTACTGCACCTCGATGTTACGCTCCTGAATTTTAATTCCTACCCTGTCATGTAAATTTGATTTACCATATACCTATACATTGAAGCGTTTATAGGTTTCCTGCTGTTTCCATTTTACCAGTTAGGCCTTTTCACATAAGTATGTGCAAATAGTATGCTGCTCTTATAATGGCAATGGTAATTTTATTTTTATTCTAGGTAAACTCAATTTGTTTAACACAGGAGATAAAAACATAAAAACTCATATAGGTTCACAATATTTTAAGGCGCTAAAAACAGGTAACTAAAACGACAACAACAACAAAAAGTTGCTGTAAGCTGTGTAGCAGCTTGGGTTACTCTAACACTAAAGAAACAAAAGGTCAAGCAAGCCTAAAGAACTGTGTCTCTCTCTGTTCATTTTGAATCAGTAAGTCACTGGTTCCCATTGTGGAAAGGGTTCAAACATGTGATGGTTAAAGAAAAATAGCTGTGAGGGTGGCAACAATAAGAGAGTTCTGCTCAGCTTCTGTTACAAGCTGTGCAACAGTGGGGTGGCGATCTATCTCAGCTAGAATCTCTAGAAAAGTGTGTAGAAGCCACTGGGGGACTGATTGTGTTACCTTGCTGTGTGTTCCTAGTAATTTGATTGTGGTGGGTCTTTGGTAGCACCTCTAACAGGCTGGGATGGCAGCCAGGTGTGCGAAGTGATGAGCTGCCAACCAAGACTCTGGTGAGTCCCTCCTTCCATTTCCACATGTTTGGATGCTGTGCTCAGAGATATATATTAGATGTATTTGAGTATCCCAGTTGCATCTCTCTCCTGACCTAGTAAACTGCATGTGTGTTACTCTTGTTGGTACATGCAGGATATAAAGCATCAAACATCAACTCATTTTACCACTGATGGCATCCTTTCTTTCCCTGCATTATATGGAAACCGCTGCTCATCAAACCCCACATTTAGAATCCTAGTGTTTTAGACTTCTTTGTTTTTGCTGGCAGACTGCTTGTTCTGTGTTTGCATTCACCATTTGTGGGCAAAAAGATTATTCCTTCGTGGCATTACAGGACTGTGATAAATAAAAAACAACATAAGCCACTAAAACTCAGCTGGTCTACATTTATCAAGACACCTGCATCAGTAGTAATTATTTTATACAACATATATATATATATATATATATATATATCTTATAGTGGCATTCCCTTTTCAATTAAGCATTTATTGTAGTCGGATGCTGACTTGGGTACAGTTGCATATAACAAAAATCAGGGAGCAATTTAAGAAAAAAGATTGTTGATGGCATTTTAATACTTAATATAAACAAGTTTGGATGATAAACATAACAGGTGAATTTATAAATATATATGTATGTATGTATTTTAATATCTTTATTTAAAATTCCATTTACTTGTGCAGTCTCTGTCTGTTCTTTCCTCTTGCAATCAAACAAAAATCAAATGGTGAAATGTTATTTTAAGCACCATTTAGACAACTTTTGTACTTAATATTTAAATCAACCCAAAATGCCACAGGACAAAAATAAATAAATAAATAACAGGCAGCATATTTTCAAGTCTTGGAGACAACATCAGGGAACATGATGGTTTGTGATGGACTGACCTTTTCACATAGAACTGTTGTGTCCCTATGTATCAAATGCAAAAAGCCTAAAAGCTGCAACCATAACATTTCTTCAGAGCTCCCTTAAACATCGCAGATAGGGTCCCAAAGCATGACTGCAGTTTAATGAATGAAATATTTGCAAAGAAAAGTATAAGGTAGGATAAAATCTGTGGTGGAGTACTTTTTGCTTGCGGTAAAATAAAAAAAAATACACATTCAGGGTTTTAGTCAGCGTTACAGGTCTGCAAACACCAAGTGGAAAATTCACTTCGGACTTGTGTACTACAGGGTATTTCTATTTGTAGCTAATTTTGTGGAAATAAAAATTAAGATTTTACAATTTTATATTTTTATTATGCACCATTGTGCCCCTCGGACTAAGATGGTTTTATTGTATTTGTGTTTGTCTTTTCTCAGTACTTGTTGTAATCTTTTCAATGATTTTATCTTGCTCTGTAGGTACACATCAGTCTGTTTCCAAGCACAGCAGAAATACTGCAAAACGTGAAGAAAAACTCAATGCAATGATCATTTAAATTAAAGTGCAAAAACAACAGAAATGGTTAAACTTTAAACTTTGTTCTTTAAAAAGAAAATATTTTCTATAATTCATTGCCAGCAAGATGGTTCAAAAGACTTAGATCTGGGAACAACAAGAGATTTGAAAAGTTATGCAACTGAAATAAATGATTAAAAAAGGAAAAATAAAACTCACACCCAATTAGATAATAGAGTACTGGGAATAAAAAGCATCTTTACCAAGGCTGTACTAAAATACTGAGGTGCTAAACTGGCCTTTCTGAGGTTCAGACCTGTCTCCTATTGAAACCTTTGCACTTGGCGCATTATGGAATAAAAAATACAACAAAGGAGGACCCAAACTGCTGAGGAAAGCGATGTCAAAAGAAGACGTGATGCAATACAGTAGTAAACATGCCCTGTCTACACTCTGAAATATGCTCTGGGATCAAATGCAAAACAGATTAAAAAAAAAAAGTTTTGAAACTTTCTTTTAACTTAGAATTTTGCGAAGCAACCCATTTAAATCTTTTTTTTATATGAGTCTCGGTGTTTTGTTTTGAGTGTTAATGCAAATGCATTAAGACGCTGTATCTTTCAAACTGCATCTTTGTTTGGAAGGATAAATAAAGATGCTGTTACTTGGTGTCATCATCCTAATATTGTGGTCATTACTTTCAGTGTGCTATAGATAAAGCAAATGTGTTACAAACTGCTTCCACACACCTGCCTGTACAATTCCCACCATAATTACTGCTGAGGTTTATGAGTGTGTGTGTGTGTGTGTGTGTAAGCATATCCACAGTTTGTGTGTGTGTGTGTGTGTGTGTGTGTGTGTGTGTATGTGCTCGTGTGTATGCACGCATATATACAGTATGTAGGCCTATGTATCTGTGTTGGTGCATTCAACTGTTTCATAGCAGATGGCCGCTAAGTTGCAGGATTTATAACTAAGGCATGGCATTTTGGGAGACTTGAGTGAGGCAGGAAGATGAGAGATCTGTTTATGTCTTTAATGCACATGCATCCTTATGTGTTTGCCTGCTTTTTGTATGTAGTTTCAGTTGTTCTGGCTTCTGACCCCATGGGCATGACAGTGAATATTTGCACAGTAGTCCCAGCATCGCATTTTAGCTTGTGTAAATGTGTGCGTATTTCTAAATAGGAATCTCATCCTCTCTATCTTCCCCTATCTTTAATGGCTTCTTGGCTGAGTCACAGCCTCCTTTCATTAGCCAGTGGCCACAGCAGCTACAGTGTGGGTTTTTTTTACTTTCCGATCTGCTCAGCTCAACAAGGAAGCTTAGCAACATAGTGGGGAATAGATGTGAAGCACAAAAAAAGGTGAAGATAAGAGAAGGATGGCTGAGCTCGATTCAGGATGGGGTAGGGAAAGGCGATCTCTGAGAGCCGACAAGTGAAATGGGGCAAAGAGGGTAAGAATAGGTGAGGGGAGATAAACGGGTGGCGCGTGAGAGGAATTGGTCGATAGTAATAGACTGCATAAGACAAGCATGTGCTAGTGAAGAAAATAGGGCTAACAGTATGGACCGTGTGAGGAAACATCACACCTCCATCTGAAAGGTGACACTGATATATGATTTCAACATCATGTTGTTGGACCCTCTTCATTATTCTCTTCAGTCTCTGCCTCTTTATTTTGTCCCACTTGTCATGTTAGACTATTATCTGCCACTGCCTTCTCTCTTTTCCTTTCTCTTGCTATGAGGCTGCTTCTATCACTAACAGTATATTAAAGTGCAGTGTATTATCTGCCATTATCTCTGTTACAGTAACTGCCTGTCTACTGATAACAGTAATCAATTACATCTCTGTTCACTGTGCCACTGCGCACTTACTTTATGTAACACAGTCCTCATCTCTGCACTTTTTTTGGTCATTTGTTCAAACCTCTCGCCTAACTCATTATTCTTTCTAAATCCTACTTCACTTCTTTAATTCATCCGAAATACGATGATCTCATCTTTTTTATCGATCCCAGTCCCTAAAGTTCGACGGCGTAATAAAATTTCTGCCGTATTAATTGTATCGCATGACTTTTTGCTGTTGACCCCACCCTATTGTGTATGCACTCAAATTAGAATTATATTAAAATATATATTGTTAACTGGATAAACTCATCATGGTTTAGTCTATTAAGATCTTTTCCCCTATAAGATGTATAATTACAACATTCACAAAAAAATGGAAAATTTAAAAAAATGACTGTCATGACTGGAATGACTGGATTAAATGCTTTAACAGTAATACCTGCATGGTCTGGTTTGGATGATGGAACAGTACATGTTTTTATACTAACCTGAGCTAACCTTTCATACTAACAACACCAGTCAGCAGTGTTCCAGAAGTTGTCCTCTTTAAGACAAAATCTGCTAATATATGGATTTTAATGTGCTAATTCAAAATATAACAATAAAAATAGCTAATTTCCAGGATATTAATTTTTGTTGTTGTTTTGTATTTACAAAACATAAACTTTGAGCTTGTGTGATCTAATTTTTTTTATAGTCACTTACTTGATAATGTAATAGTTGTAAAATGCGCACATTATAATTTAGGATCACAGCTGGATTACTCCACCTCAATTCACAAATGAAGAATTAATTTATTTGAATCCCAGCTTGCCAGGCCAGGTGAAGCTGTGTCGCAGTATTATGACATGTAGATATTCTGGTTTCATCAGTTTGTCTTGCCTGTCTGTGGGTGTCTCCAAGCTTATTTAATCATTTATCAATGTGCCCCAGCAACAGAGGTGGTGCAGTGCTTATATGCATTTCACTCATGCAAGTCCTATGAGTTACTTTAGTTACTTTAAACAACATACTGTGGAAAAAAAGGAATTAAAAAAATATTAGTTGTATCATATATTAATATTAATATAAATATGTAACTTTACAGCGTTACAGATTTCCTGCTATTGGGAAAGTCAAATCCAAGGTCAAATAGGTGAAAAGGTCAAATAGAGATAATCTAATATTTGAAATTTGATAGTTACAGTTCATACTTGATACAACTAGAATTCATCAGATTTAACAAAATTGGTTATATACATAAACATTTATCCTCCAATTTAATAAGATTTTTATTAATTTTGTTTTGGGAGCAACTCTCTTCTTTCTGGTATAGAAAAGTGCAAAAAGTCTCTTCAACTCCAACAAGATTCAAAATGTTAGAGTTCACAGGGCAATTACCAAATGGCATCATGTCACTCCTATTCTGGCTTATCTACACTCTCTACCATATTTCTTAATTATTGTGAACATTTTAAGATCACTATTAAAGCATGCTGTAGTCTAGAACTAAGCTGCACATGAGAAATGTTGTCTGGTGACCATCCTGTAGTCAGAAGGATGGACACATCGTGACTTTCTTCAAGTCACTTCTAGAAACACAATTCATTAACCGCCCCCCCCCCCCCCCCCCCCCCCCTTTAATTTTTCGTGTGTATTTTTTTGTTGTGATTGTTGACAGCTTGTGGGTTTTTTTAATTTTCTTTGCAATGTTTTCTCTGTCTTAGCTTTTTTTCCCCCATTTTATTCTATTTTATTTCTGGCCTTTTGTTTGACTTTCTGTTTGAATTCATTATTGTGCTTTTGCTTGTCTGTCAAAGCACAATGTGAACTGTGTTTGTAGGCGCTATATGCATAAATAACGTTACCGGCTATATACATACACAAAGTTTTCAGCACTTTATTTGCTTTAAATGAACTTACCAATACAGTTATTATTGCAATGTTGATGTGGCATTGGTGCAGTAATAATGTCTGGCCTGCACTAATGAAAAGAGAGATTTCCAGACCACTGAATCTGTCTACAGAGAAGGTGCATTTGCCTGGGCCAGAGAGCAGGGCAGGAGAAACTTTGGCTAATCAACTATGATATTTTAAAGAGCCGCAACTTGTTTGTTTTGGCAACTCAGTGCACGACTATTAAATGACAAAAGGTGAAATATGCTGAACCTCTTTTTCTTTTTCTTCTTCTTCTTTTTCTTTCTTGGCATTGCTTCATTATGGGAACTTTATTTAAAACAAGATGTCACTTATGTAACTGTATCAAATTAAAATGACTTTAAATTCCAGCAAAAAGTTATCTGGTGATTGTTTTTGGAAAACCAATTTCCAAATTGCTAATAGGGAACTAAAGTGAAAACAAATTCAGACTGATGCTGAAAATAAAGTGTAATGAGGTTATTGTTCTTTCTGATAAGAGACAAAGATAAAGTAGCATTACCAACATATAATATCCATCAATTTGGGGCGACCGTGGCTCAGGGGGTTGGGAATCGCATCTGTAACCGGAAGGTCACCGGTTCGATCCCTGGGCTCTCTGTCCTGGTCGTTGTGTCCTTGGGCAAGACACTTTACCTTACTTGCCTGCTGGTGTTGGCCAGAGGGGCTGATGGCGCGATATGGCAGCCTCGCTTCTGTCAGTCTGCCCCAGGGCAACTGTGGCTACAACTGTAGCTTGCCTCCACCAGTGTATGAATGTGAGAGTGAATGAATAGTGGTATTGTAAAGCGCTTTGGGTGCCTTGAAAAGCGCTATATAAATCCAATCCATTATTATCAAATAATTCTTGATTTTTGCCTTAGCTGGTTTCTATTTTTCAGGCAGCTACTGCTAAATTAAAAGCACAATGAACATTGTTGTGCCTAATATATCATGATTACATTTCACATAAAGATAAATAAATACTGATTTTCATTGCTCCCAATAATTATCAAGAAGACATGAACATGATATATATTGCTCTTGTATTAAAGCATGCACGACTAATGCTTACTCATATACATTCCTGGCTGTTCCTGTGGTTTTACATTAATTGCTTGATGAAGTATGGATTCATGATCATTTATGCATCTTTGCTAATGTTTACTTTTTAAAAAAAAAAAAAAAAGACTGCAAGCCTTGATTACTGCCACTGCCGCTTTCACTTCAAAAATACATCAGGTCTTGAAAAAGTGCTGCCTTCACCTAAGACCCCTCTGTAGGCTGTGAGTCTAGTTTCACCTATACTGGAACTGAGTATTGTCGCTCTCCACTCCTTGCTGATTTGCACTTGAGTGGGGAGAGACAAGGTCAGAGGTAGCAGCTATCAAACATTAATGCTGCGAATATTCTACATTTTACACACTGTAATAAACTATTCTATGTGAAGTGTCTGACTGGAATAAGATATTGGTAAAAACCATGCCACAGTACCTATGCACAGACACTGAAATAGAATAGAAAACTGGCCCTTACCAATGTTCTGCTTCCTTCACACGTGAAATATTTCACATTTGTTTTTTTCTTAGTAATTTAAGTATCTGGCAATTTCTCAGCATGACCTCTTTATCTGGAAAATCGGGAATATTTATTACGGTATATAGAATGGGGTAATAGCTTTAATGTGCAGGCAGTTAAGATGCAGATTATTTCTTAATTTTAGCTTTTTATCCTGAGTCACTGTTGATGGTCTGAAACTCATTTCAATTCATAGATGATTTGAAAGTGACATTGGTGTACCTTTGCACTTAAGTATTCTGCAGGATATTTGTATATTTGGTATTAGAAATGTTCGTACTACATTCGTACTATTATATAAGAAAAATTAGCAACCCTATAATATACATTACTGTAATATACAGTAGGCATATTTTACTAGCTCCTGATTTGAAAATCAGCATGAATCACAATATTTGACCTGCTCTGACCAGATCTGGATGAGACAAAAAAACAATAGCACTTATTTCTTTGCATTTATTGTTAGACAGTTGAGCATAACATGACATCATTTTATTCATAATGTGGGATGCCAGATTTTGACTCGAAGGCAGTGAAGCTGTGATACACTTTCACAAAGAGTTAAGGTAAAGCAACCTCTAATTTCACGCTGACCCATTGCTTGATTTGCCTTTGCCCACAAGGCCAAACATTGCAAACCTTACTAATAATGAAACTCCAAAGGGATGCTAATGACTGTGTAATATAAACAAGGAAGCAGAATTCAGTATAATCTCCTGTAAGTGTATTTTGGGAAACCTATGACTGTATCAGCTCCTCGTGGTAATATCCAAATAGACTGTGCACCCAAACACGATGGATGTTAATTCATCTTAAAGAACTTTAAATCAATCATAACCTTAAAAAAAGATTGATGTCACTGATTTCATTGAACTTTGTTTTTGGTCATTTACTTAAACTCTGATTTGTATAACAGAATTTGTCCTCTTAATTCTTCTTTTTGCAGCAGCCGGCTCTCATTGCCTAAAATTTTCTCTCTCTCTCTCTCTGTGTGTGTGTGTGTGTGTGTGTGTGTGTGTGTGTGTGTGTGTGTGTGTGTGTGTGTGTGTGTGTGTGTGTGTGTGTGTGTTAGTTAATAGCACAGTGAGGGCCTGTAAACTCAGTGAGCCTGATGGCCAGAAAGTTTCTCAGCACCCAGGAACCCTTTAAGCCCATGATCATCTGGACCTCTGTCATAAACCCAAGGTTTATAGCAAATTCGGGCCCAGACATGCTCACTGACACCTTACTCTTAAAAAATAATAGAAGCAATTTGATGAAACAGTAAAGCTGAAGGATCCTGCAAGGAGACTTTTGCTTCAAAGGGTGCTCCCTTGAAATGGGAAGTAGTTGTAGTAACATGTTGGAAAATTCCACCTTATGTGATTTCCATTTGTAATGTTATTATCGCTGTGTGAGATCACAAACTTTAAAGCATGCTCTGGATCCAGAGACAGAAAACTCATTGCAACAAAAAACCCATCAGCTTTCTAAAGCTGTCACTGTCCAGTGAAAACCACAAAACATCAAAAATTAAACCAAAAGACTACATTTTCTTTATTTTATTTTATTCACTGTTTTTCAAATTTTTTTAGAGCCGGCTCTGTGTTTCTTGTTTTTTTACTTGATTCCCATCCATCATTTCTTTAGTAAACCTGAAACATGTTTCATAGAAGTAAGAGTTCATTTTTGATGTATCACATTGCTAAACCTCACAGTGAAGATCGTGTTCAAAATCGAATAAAAATGCAAGCTGCTGTGTAGCTGACACTTGTCTCTTGTGTTATTCTGCAGTAAAATGTCACATTCACTCCATAACAAAATGCAAAACAGTGACAAATAATAAATTCATTCTCCTGACACCACTTAGGAGCACTGGGGAAGTAGAAAAAATATGGATGATCTACTGCACATTAATTTGGTAAAAGATGAATAGTATTTCTAATAGCAGTGTCAGGTATGGTGTTACTTTTTGGAACTAGTGTGCATGAGTTACTTTTAATATGCTAATTATAACAATACAATCAGTAGTAGACATACTACGGTTTTGTAACCCTTCCCTTTCATTCTTGCTGCTATCCTTCTGTGCACTGTCCATTGCTTTGGATGGGTGATCCAAATATTCTGTCTCACTCTCTCTAAAAAAAGCATACTAAATAAGTTAGTACAACTTCCACAGTGCTTTGGTTGCCTAGATCTAACCACCAGCATCAGTGTAACAGTTCACATATCCATAAAAAGCTTTTGACGATAAAAAAGCCAACTATTACACTTTACCCACAATGAATGTTGAGAAATAAATATATAAAAACAAAAAGGTTGAACAAGCAGTTTTGCTTTGAAGATTCAGTGACTTGACCTACTGTACAAACATGGCAGAGAAACAAGTACCACAGCAGCTACCTTAGCCTTAACATATAACGCAGAAGTCTGAAAGTGTCCTGCTTATGTTGCATTAGCTTGATAGATTATTAAAAGATAAGGAAACAACCAAAAGAAAAAAATGCAATGGCTCATAATAAATAGATAAAATCACAAGTGAGTTAAAAGTTGCTGACAAAGAAATTCATATACATCACTACAATAAGATTTATAAATCATACAAAGTCACCCACAAGCAATTGCTTGCCATGTTTAAACATTGGCAAAGACTGTCACAACACCCTCACAGCAGTCCCAGAAGTTCAAAGCTGCTGCCTCTTTACTTTGTCATAAATGCTGCTCAGGAATTTGTCTTCTTTGCACAGTTCTTTTGTCTCTAGGCTCTTTAAAAACAGTGCTGCTGGGGATTAAGTGAAGTAAGCCAGAAATAATGACCTCAGACCATCATTGTTATAGTGCAATGTGACACAACTGAATAGATGCAGAGTCTGACCTGTGAAGGTTAATACCTATTGTTGACAGCAGATCAGTCTTGCAAGTTCATGGTGAGAAAGGAGGCAATGTGCCACTAATAAAGCGCCATTCTTACTTGCTTAGTTGGGCTGCAGTTCATTTAAATTTACAATGTGTCTAAACAGGAACAACAGCAATAACACAGAAGCAAACGGTAGCTGGAAATCTGCACATAAAAAAGTCTTTATAGTGTTTATTGTATGGGATTTTTAAGTGCTAAATGGAAAAAATATGGAATTGTAAGCTACCAAACCAGGTTACAGCTTCAACACGCAAAGAAATATAATTTAGCAAATGAACCAGTGTGATGTTTCCATTGCTGCCAACCAGAGTTGGAGCTAATAAAAACCTCTTGACTACTACAAAGTTTGCCTCAAGAATGAAGACTAATTGCACCCTTTTTCTGAAGGTTTTTATCCAATGTGATAAGGGCATTACAAATATAACAATAGGAGGATAGTTTATCATCCGCTCTCACAACTGCTACGGATTAAAACCAGGCTTCGTTATAACTGCTATGATCCACAGCGTTTGTTGTTCTTTGCAGTTTTCTGGCTATTTTTGTGGAAATGTCTGGTTGGTTTTTCGTTCTTATTCTTGAGCTTTAGTTTTGATTGTTACTGTTGGCTAAGTCTCATTATTGTTGGCTTCTGTGATTACTGTTATAATTGTTATTCTGCTTTGAATTCATTCATGCTTTCGTATTTATTAGCTTAGCCTCCCTAGTGCCTCCTGTATCTTGTTGTTAAGTCCTCCTCTCTGTTCAGCATTTCCCTGTTGAATTACTTCCTGTTTCATTTTGCTGGTTTCCTGTCTCATGTGTTTTGCTGTTAGTTATATTTCTCCCCAGTCATTGTTTTAATTAGTTGCAGCCATATCTCATTGTCCTCCTGCGTCCACTTCCTTTGATCACCTCTTGTGTGAGTATTTAAGCCCTCTCTTGTGCTTCCTCTGTGTTCCCGAGGACTTTGGTTTTGTATTTTGCTGCCCATTGGGCTTTACGTTTTTGTTTGTTTGTTTGTTTGTTTGTTTGTTTGTTTGTTTGTTTGTTTGTTTGTTTGTTTGTTTGTTTGTTTGTTTGTTTGTTTGTTTGTTTGGTCAGTTGGTTGGTTGGGTTTTCAACCTGATAAAACATTTTATCCTGCCTGTCTTTGAGACTTGTGTTTTGTTCCTGAACCTGCATCCAATGACAGCTGCCGCATGGTAAAACATAGCCATGACCATGCTTGGGTTAATATGATTATGACTATAACATATTATTTTATAATATGCATAACTAGCACATGCAGCAGTTGGGTACATGCATTGAAAAACACCTTAGCACAGGTGCCTCAGCAAGACTTAGAGTTCAGCCTTTTGAATAAGAAATGTATCACGTTAAATGTCTTTTCTCCTCCTTCTGTTGTATTAGCTGAGCATTTTCCTAAATTGGCAGCATGTTATAACTAGACCAGATCAATACTCCAGCTGTCCATATGAATCAGAAGACAAAGCACAGGGCTGGCAATACCACACAGATCTTTGTTTTATATGTTAAAACTGTGTTATTGTCAGCTGAGTGTGATTAGCTACAGTCTCGGACTCCCGGACCATCAGCACCGGCTCCCCTCAGGGCTGTGTTCTTTCTCCTCTGCTCTTCTCCCTGTACACCAACTGCTGCACCTCCACCCACCAGTCTGTCAAGCTAATCAAGTTTGCAGATGACACCACCGTTATCGGACTCATCTCGGACGGGGACGAGTCTGCCTACAGGAGGGAGGTTGAACGTCTGGTGTCCTGGTGCAGCCACAACAACCTGGTGCTGAATGCCCAGAAGACAGTGGAGATTATTATGGACTTCAGGAAGCACACAGCCCCACTCCCCCCCATCATCCTGACTGACACCCCCATCACCTCTGTGGACTCATTCCGCTTCCTGGGTACCACCATCACCCAGGACCTGAAGTGGGAGCCCACCATCACCTCCGTCATCAAGAAAGCCCAGCAGAGGATGTACTTCCTGAGGCAGCTGAAGAAATTCAACCTGCCAACACGGACGATGATGCAGTTCTACACTGCAATCATCGAGTCCATCCTCACCTCCTCCATCACCGTGTGGTACGCTGGAGCCACTATCAGGGACAAACCGAGACTGCAGCGTGTTGTGCGCTCTGCTGAGAAGGTGATTGGCTGCAGACTCCCATCTTTGCAGGACCTGTACACCTCCAGGACATTGCGGCGTGCAGCTCGGATCTCAGCTGACCCTTCTCACCCTGGACACAGTCTGTTTGACCTGCTCCCCTCAGGCAGGAGGCTCCGGTCCATTCGCACCAGAACCTCTCGCCATAAGAACAGTTTCTTCCCCTCTGCTGTTGGACACATGAACAATAACCATATGACTGTACCCGCCACTAACACATGACCCTACGCTGTGTCACTGCATCATTCTATGTTTGGCACTGATCACCACCTGCACTCATGTATATATCTTTCAACGTAGCACTCTTAATTCTTATTCTCATGTATATATCTCATGTATATCTCATGCACATATCTTTCCACGTAGCACTTTTAATTCTTATCCCTACTTTTATTTTTTTCCATGTCTATTTAAGTGCTATTTATGACAGCATGTTTGCACTGAAGCACCGCAGCAATTTCCTAATGTTGTAAACCTGCTCAACATTTGGCAATAAACCCCATTCTGATTCTGATTCTGAGATACAAGCATGCATTTTTTTTTTTTTTTTTTTTTTTACTAAAACTGTGTTTCAGTAAAGACACTAAACATCAGCTTCTGTGACTTTCTGTGAATAACCAATACCTTTTAAAGTCACTTGTAATGCAAGGACACATTTGTATATGGAGTGGCCAGGGGGATTGAACTGCTAACCTGGCAAATCTCTTTTATCACAAGAAGGGCTGCGTGTATCCATTGTGCAAATCCCATCCTTTAGTTTTCAGTGAATGTACGTTTTTGCTTCTGCACACAGACGGGATGCTTAGTATGAGTTGGTCATTCCAAGAGTAGGTCAAGTGCCATGTAGTGCCCCTCTTCTCCCTGATTCTGATCACAGCACTTAAAAACAAAATTGGCTCCTGACAAGAACAGGCTTTTGCGGGATTTTTGGGGTGAAATATATGAAATCTTCAGACATCCAAAAATCCTGGGTATCACTTTTATCAAGTGTGATGAGCTGGCTGTCAGTTTTTCCCAAAGGAGCTAACGTTGAAACAATACCTGTCATTTAGGTTAGCCAACACTTTCTCTTGATTTCTTGTGAATAGTCTCTCCCTGTCTCTCACTCATTCTCTCTCTCTGTCTGGCTCTCTGAGCTAGCGCACACACATGCACACATGTACACATAGAGAAATGCGAGGGCTGTGGCCCATGGGGATATTTTTCTTTTGGCTGAGGGATCAGAAGGATGCGGCGCTGTGAATGCTTCACTCCCGCTCTCCTCTAGTGTGTGCACTCGCTCACACTGTGTTGGGAATTAATGACATCTCTGTGGCCCATCAACAGCGCAAAACTCATGGGGAGAAAACATAAGAGATGGAGTTTGGAGGGAGCAGCTACGGAAGAAGAAAATGGCAGATAAACCTGGCACTTTATGTTGAATTTTCTGACCGGTACTGCAGCAAAAGAGGTGATAAAGTACTTGAGAGCAATAGGAATGATGAAAAAAAGAACAATAAGTTAGTGCTGAGTCAGATTGGTGATATTGCAGGAAGAGGTAATTTCATTTTGGCTTTCCACCAGAGACTTGCAAGAAGAAGAAAAAAATCAAGCTTTTACACTTTATGCCCTTTCCTTTTACCTTCTTACATTCATGCTGAGGTACATTGTTTTACTGAGTAATCTCATTCTCAAGTACACACAAATACAGTGTGTGTACCTGAGACAACATACACGTTGAAGTGAGAAAACACAGGAAATGTAGATGGGATTAAAATAGTAGTGAAAAAGTTGGGAGGGATTAAGGAAATGTTGTCACAAAGACTTTTAACCTTAGAATTTCTGTAGGTCAAGTGAGATATCAAGTTTCAGGACATTACCTGCCCTGACTGTCTGTTGTCCTGTATTAATGTTTTCTCTGTTTTCCCCATTTGTAGTGGCTCCAATTCCCAATTTAATATTGGCAAGCTGTTGGGCACAGTAACTACAAATGCTGCTGACAGCACGTTCAGTCTCAGCAGACAAAATAGGCAAGGTAGCTCTCCTGAGTTACCCCATCTACGACATTTTTTTGTTGTATTTCCGCACTTGTGGACATTTAGCAGCACAGCACCTGTCCCTGTATGAAACCAAGCATAACTGTATGAAATTTTACATGCAGTTCCCTTTTGCTATCCTCCTCCTCTTTTTACAGTGTCCTTAATAAACCCCGACAGACTCAAGCTCCCTTTACATACACACTGAGTCAAGTATAACAAATTGTGGCTTTTTGATGCCACTTATAACATGTTAAATTCAATTTTTAGTTTAAATTTGCTCTTAAATGTGCATGTGCCATAGCAGTGATAGAGTTTTTTGGGACACGGCACGGATTGTCTTCATGAGAAAGCTGAGCAGTGCTTGTGGCACCTTCCAAACATGGCCCCAGATGGTAGCAAATCCTTCCCATGATGTTCACCAGACCTTCTAGCACAAAGCCTCGGCCTTCCCATTCACGCTATCACGTTCTTTTCTTACTCCCCTTGATGTTTAAGGGACAATAAGGTCTTTTTTTTAACCTACTGGGTCACTCTCGATTATTCTGAGTTGATCACTCTATCAAAGGTAAGCCCCCCTGCTCGCTGATGTTGCCACATGTCCAGTCATTTTCTTCACTTCCTGCTCAGCCTGTGCACCCATCCTAATGAATTCATTATAGATGTTATGTTTTTATGTCTAATGCAAAAAAGGAATGGATATTGGTAAGAGTAGGTGTATTTATTTGTTTTTTATTATCCATTATTGTCCACTATCTTATTGCTATATGATCACCAATTAAGGAAAAAATGACACGTTGTTTATGCATTATAAATAGATATGTGGCAGAAATTCTTTTATGAGGATTTTCCTTGGGTCAGATCAATACTGGCTTGGACCACACTGTGTATTTACAGAATATGAAAAGTAAGGATTAAGCTTGTGTTTTGTCTGCAACAACTCTTTCTTTTTCTCTTTCTCTTTCTTTGACTGAGATGCAGTGGATGTCAGCCTTCTCAATTTATTTGAGTCTATGTATTACCTTCTGACTATCTCAGTGATTGTTTGGCATGCTGCTCAGCAGATTAAAAAAAACCCCACTTATTTTGTAGTTGCAGAATGGCGCATCATAAAAATCAGGCTTTTATGTCCATCAGCATTGAACAATCATTTAAAATGAAAGCTGTTGGCGGACACTGACACAGATATTGGCTTACAGACAGACAGTCCATTACTATTGGCAGTAAATGCAGGAAGAGGGGAGGCATTCCCGCATAACTGAAAAGAAGTTCCCTCTGACATAATTTGTATACATATGATAAAACTGGTACCTTTATGATGCTTCATTTCTGTGGACACTGACAAAACAGGCACATTTCCACCAACTTACCGCATATAAAAATGCAGCCAAGCATCTGACTATCTCACCAAAACACATCTATCTCCAACCATCCATTCTGTTAAACTCTTATCCAGTGTAGGGTCACAGGGGGACTGGACACATCTTATCTAACACTTCAGGTTGCACTAGATTAAAAAGGAGGCTTTTCTCAAACTCAGAGCTGATTGAACTAACTCTGATTAGCTGTCTGGGAAGCAATGTTGGCATTGCAAAACTCCCAAGTTTGTTGAATCTGCTTTTTTGTAATGACTTCATATTAATGTAGAAGCACAATCTGGTCATTTTTCAACAGAGGATATTTGGAATGATTCTTTTTGAGCTATATTCTTGATAATAGGACGAATCAGTGGAGAATGCTTCCTTTTCAGCTTTCCAGCAATGCCAACTACAAGGAACTGACATATATAATGATAATGTAAGTAGGCATGTTCAGTCAGCAGAGTAAAGGGAGTTTATCATAAGCAAAGTTTAAGCTCAACCTTTTATAAACTTTTTTTTTTTACTTGATAGGCTTCTAGACTGAGTTATATCTAATAACAACCTGCAGTGATTTGTTATACCAGATGCCAATACTTTGCTCCAGTGTCCTCCCATGTGCCTCCATTACTGATTTGAACAAATCCTTGGCTTATTTGGGTGCGTTAGACACACTGAGTCAACATTTTCTGTTCATTTTCTCTAGGTCCACCGTCTTGAGTAAGATTGATTACATAATTGACTTGTGGTCACCTTAAGTACTAGAATTACCCTAGACTGCTGACTTTAGCTTGCTCTCCCCAGAATTTATGCCATCAACATTCATGGCCAACTTACTTGGCTTAGATAGCCTATAGGTTTCCATTAGTCCATTTCCACATTTACTGAAAGTGACATCTCTGTAGTTTGAAGTGGCAGTAGTTTTCTTAGTATGCCATCACAGTTAGAATAGATTTTCCTTAAAGTAGAGATGGTAAATAAAGATGATTATTTACTGATTCTTTATCACTGTTTGTAAAAGAAATACTAACAAACACAAATCACTGCGAACTAAAAGACGACCACTGACAAATATAAAAAGGATTTTTCTAATCATCTTAAAGATCAACCTGACAAAGGTATTGTAATAAAAAAAGATTTATTAATTAATGAGATCAATCCAATAATTAATTAACTGTGCTATACATCCATCCATAAGTTTTACAATAGAGGTAAAAATGGGAATTCTTGCTCACTAAAAGCAGTGATAAAATATTTAAGATGTGTATTATTAAATCAAAACTCGACTTGTAATAACAAGATATGCAAATGTTCCCATGTTGGAAAGTAATATTTCATATCAAAGCGCTGAAAGGCTGAATTTTACCAAATACATCAGTGTTCAATCACTTCACTGTTATCAAACAGTGTTATTAATGCAGTTTTTGTTGAGGAAGATGAGTTCTGGAGCACAGCAGGGCAGAGATCAGCAGTGTATTTGCACTAATGGGGTGATAACACCCACACAGGAAAGCACTGGCATCTTTAAGTGACAGCTCCTGCTGTCTGTTTTAGTGCTTACTGGTCTGAAGAGGTCACTGAATCCGTTTTGGATAGATCTGGCTTCCTCAGCAGTCCGTGTAGGCAGCTAGTTTGGTGCGGACCAGCTGGCTGTAATTCAACAAGATAAACAGAGAATGGCTCAGTACAATCCTAATCAATAGCTACAGAGCTGTTTTAATGAATTAGCAAACAGAAGGAAGAATGAATTAAAACAGCAAATTGCAAAACAAGAGTTGTTGGCATTCATAGATATACGGGTTGGAAGAAAAACACAAAGCAGACGCAAGTGCGCTGCAAAAAAAAAGAAAATCTTGAAGCCTTTAGAAATTTAAATTTTGATTAATGGGAAAATGGAAGTGCTGCGACAATGCTGCAAGAAATGATCCCTTTTTAACTTGACAGCACATTTCTTGAGGGAAAAAATAACATGAGATTAAATGGGAGTTTTAAGAGGCGTTGAGTGTAAATTCTTTAGGGAATGACAACTGTTCCGATACACTAGATGATTCAGCTGACAGTGAGGTTTGCTTTTTGACTCCAGGTTTTGGTGACCTGACATCGATCCTCCATCTTCAAGCTATTAGGTATCTCAAGCACATTCGCCTTCCTTGATGTACGAACATCAAATGAAATCCGATCAAATCAGAATCCAGTATTTGCCACATTTTTCTGCTCGGTGTGCAGTCAACAAAACATACAATAAAAGAATCTAGTTTATATCCTCAAATGTAAACAAACGATCTTCTTTTTAAAGCTACTTTTTCCTTTTTATTATTGTGCCTAGAAAATCAAATCTCAAAGAAGCTGTCATGCCGTCTCTCGAGACTTATTATCAGTGGGTTAATATCTGATGACCTGATGTTTTTATGGGCCTGTTTTTCACTGACATTGAAACACATTTCTGCTGACTGATGAACAACAGATATATCCAATTATTTTTGAAATTAAAGCAGTAGTCAGCTCTTCAGTGAGTGTTTACGCTAGTGCTGAATCACAGAGCTTTCTTCTGTAACAGAGGATTTAAGTGAATCAGCTGCCAACCATAGCTAATTACTATTCACTTGCCACTTACAGATGTGTGCAAAGGTTTCTGCACCCTCTGGGCAAATTACATGTAGTATCATCATTTATTTGCAGGCTGAAATGCGTCGCTCACAGCCTTTTCCACAGACTAATGATAATTAACTCAGCTTAAGTGAAGGTATCAGAAAGTAGCGTTCTTAAAATGCTGTTCTAAGAGTGGTACCTTATTGACTAAGCTCAAACTGCTATAATGAAAAACACTAGCTTGTTGTGGCCACAGGGTTAACAGAGCAGAGAGACGTTTATGCATTTTCAAGGTCATTCCTACACAGTAAATGTGGACACTGACTTGTCAACATTTTTATGGGTTCTGGGGCTGAGCAAGCTTTGCATATCAGCTGGCAAAGACAGTCTGACAACAGGAGAGAAATTATAGATTTAAATTGTTTGTTTTAAGTTTTAAGAGCTCATAGAAATCTATGCAGTCTTGTGAAAAACTAAGTTTCTAACCACATTTCAGCAGCATTAAAACCACTTTTAGCAGAAATACTTTAATCTTTTTCTGCATGCCTTTATCAGTCTCTAACATTGCTGTGAAGGAATTTTTCCTCATTTTTCTTTGCAGTGTTACTTCAGTTCATTGAGGTTTGTGATCATTTGTTTATGCACAGCTCTTTTAAGGCACCGCCACAGCTTTTCAATCAGGTTGAGGTCTGGAATTTGACTGGAGCTGTGCAACACTTTGATTATTTTGTTATTCAGCCATTCTGTTGTACATTTGCTGCTGTGTTTGGGTTCACTGTCCTGTTGCATGACCAGACTTCTTCCTAAGCTTTAGCTGTCAGACAGATGTCCTCCCATTTTGCTCTAGAATACTTTGGTATACAGAGGAGTTCATGGTTGGTGCAATGACTGCAAGGTGAGCAGGTCCTGTGACTTCAAAACAAGCCCACATCGTCTACCAGCGTGCTTGACAGCTGGTATGAAGTATTTGTGCTGACATGCTATGCTTGCTTTTCATGACATGTGATGCTGTGTATTATGACCAAATTTCCACTTTGGTCTCATCCATCCAAAGAACACTGTTGCAGAGGTTTTGTGATTTGGTTAGAAGCAACTTTGCAAGCCTAGGCCTTGCTGCCAGGTTTTTTTCAGAGTAAACATTTCCAAATGAGCCACACTTGCTCGGTTTTTGTTTTTTTCTGATTGTACTGTCTTTAACACTTAACTTGATAACATTTAACCTAACTAATATCTGTAGAGTCGGAGATGTAGCTCTTGAGTTTTATGCACTTTCTCTGAGTATTGTAAAGTCTTACGTTCAGGGGTATCTACTGAGCCACTCCTGTGAAGACTGTGGCATCATGGTAACACAAGGAATGCTCCTGACCTCTAAACTCCCAAAACAGCTGCTTTTATAAAGGTGGTCACACTTACTGATTATCAATTAATCAAGAGCATTTGATTCGCACCACCTGGCTCCTACTTATCCCCTCAATTCCTATGGAAGTACTAATGATGCACTTAGTTTTTTAGAGGACTGTGAAAACGTTATTATTCACATGTCTCTATAGGTAATAATACCAGACAGGGAGATATAAATGCAGATATTAGTAATTGTCCATCTCTTTCAACAGAGCAAAAAGAACATTAGTGAATTAGTAGTGTACAAAGACTGTTCTGTCCTAAAAAAAGAAATGTTCATATGTGAAGCAACAAAGATTATCAGAATTTCCAGCATAATAAAAAATAGTAATAGATTTTCTGATTCTTTGATTATTACATTTTGTATTATCTTGTTTTCTCCGGCACAATTGCAAAGATTTTGTATACTTTATAAGTGGACGCATCTAAATAGGGGAGTAAAACATCTGTGAAGGTAATTTAGACAAAATAGCACATTTAGCCAAGAATTTAGCCGATTGTACACACAGCTTCAACCCTGCAAGCAAAAAATAAATAAAATAAAATCCAACTTTGCTTGTAATTTTTGTCCTTTACTATGTGAAGAAACTGAATTAGATGAGTTGCCAAATTACCCATTTTCTTACATTTAGCTCTGTAGCTGTAGATCCAAATGGATTAAAACACGAAATATGCTGAGAGTGAAGTTTGGAAAATGGTATCTGCTAATTAGTCACATACACCCCTGGGCTCTGATAATGTGTGAACATTTGTATGCAAGTTTGTATCCACATCTAGCCAGGTTTGGGTTCCAGGTTCCACATTTTTAGACTAAAGGCACAATCAATGTTTAGTCCTTTATAAAATCTTTCACTTCTCACCTTTCCCGTCATTTAAAGGGGGTCTTTCAACTTAAAAAATAAAGGCCCGTTTTATGAAGATAAAATTTTCAATCAGTTGTGCATTTTAAATAAAGTTAACACTAATTAATTTTCTCTAAAGAATAAAGACCTGGTTTATTTTATTTTTGCCCACATTACAGCTTCTTTTATGTGCAAAGCTGATAAATTCTCACTTTCAGCCTTTTATTTTCACCTTCCTCCTTCCTAAATGTCAGTGCCGCCAGATCACTGTGCCGTCGTTCCACCTCTGAACACCCAAACGGAATTGAGGGGAGCCAAGAGGAACCGGAACAATTTGGCTTGATAGCACACCCTCTGCTCAACATTGCTAAGCGACCACCGTGAACTCAATTTCGTGAGCCTTCCCTTACCTAGAGGCTAGAGCAAGTGAGGGAGAGTGTGGATGTGTATGCTTTTGTGTGTCTGTGTGTGTATTGAAGACCCGGCTCTCAAGTGAATCATCCCAAAATCTGTGCAAGTTCTGGTCTGTTGGGTTTTTGGTCTGCACTTGGTCGGTGTATGTTCATGTGTGTATAGTACTTGTGTGCAACTTTGCGTGCACGTGGCATTTGTGTGGTTCTGCATGAGTGAGAGGTCTCTGCTGGCCCAACTAGATACCTCAGCTGCAGACAGTCACACTCATATTACAAATAAATGGCAAATGATGGAGCACATTACTCTCTCTCTCTCTCTCTCTCTCTCTCTCTCTCTCTCTGTGTGTGTGTGTGTGTGTGTGTGTGTGTGTGTGTGTGTGTGTGTGTGTGTGTGTGCTCAATATGTACTGAAGACCTACCTCTCAAGTGAATTGTCCAAAAATCTGTTTAAGTTCTGAGAGAGGGAGTTTTCATAGAACTAATTTTATTTACTATGTGAATGTGCATATTTTATATCTCCATATGGCACAATGCACCAAATGGTTATTTCTGTTCAAGTAAATGCTGTAACTCTTCATGGTATTAAATTCAGAATTTTCCTTTTTAGCTGCCTTAATCATCTTTTTCTGCCACCATCACAGAGTGTTGCTGGAAAATTGAAGCACTAGGAGCCTCTTTCTAGCACTTGATCTTAGTTTTACTCCCACTGATTTGGCATCACGAGCACTGCTTAGCTGAATATGGCAATCAAACACGGAAATGTAACTTAAATGGACTGGCTAATAATTTATCAATGACTGCCAAGAAACAGTTGGTGTATTCAGCTCTGGCTACCTCCCCCTAGACCGGTGCTGGATCTGACTGAATCAGATGATGTATTGTGTACAAGTGCATAGACAGACGTACAGGCAGGGAGAAAAAGAAGACGTGGGAAGACAGACAGAGGTTGAAACAAAAATAAGAATCTTGGCTTTTGTTTAGACTTTCTCCTTCAACACTCATTCTGTGCAAATGAGATGGAAAAGTGCTGCAAAGCTTTGTATTCTTTTAATATAACTGAAAACAGTTTAAAATATGCTACAATGTTATACCTAAATTTAGTATCATTTCCACGATGTTGCCAACAGAGTTAAACTACCGTCTTACTGCAATCAAATTTGAATATTAAAGAAAAAAATAGTGTGTGCGTGTGTGTGTGTTTGGAGGGGGGTTGAGGGCGTCAACTGATAAAGGTGTTGTCTTTGAAATAACTACGCAATGCTGAACTACCAGCAAGACATAATGTGACATTTCACAGGCAACAAAACATGCCTTTTTTTTACCTTTAGAAGTTTACATTTATGAATCAAAATGATACATGCTTACAAACACACATAAAGCTTTTCTGCTTTTTGTATGGCACGCAGGTTGCACTTCAACAAGTTTAGATTCAAAACAGTGTTTTGCTCCTGCAATACAATTTGGAAAATGAATTATCATTATGACATTTGGATAACCAAACAGTAAGTGATAATATCATAAGTAAAATATAGAAAATGTGCTCTGCATGAGGACATGAGGGGTGACTTGAGCCACCCCTTTATTTTTTCTGTCCAGTGCTTGTAACTGATGATTTTCAGAGGAAGTACTTTTTTCTTTTTCTTTTTTTTTTTATTAAGCCACTTAACACTGACCCATGAATCATTCAAGTATTAAAAAGACACCTAACTCAAGAGATGAACCAGTGTTGTGTCTATAAATAACACACAACTTAGGCAGGATTTTAAAGAAAACTATTGTAAGAATTTTAAATTGTATCTTTAGGAATTAAAGTAGATGTGTTCTGGGGGCCTCTGGATGTCTGGAGTTTTGATCTCCTCCATACCCGCTTCACACCCTGGAGGACGGGGCTGTGGCCCCCCCACACTCCCTAGCAGATCATTACATGGAGAAACCTTTGGAATGCAAGCATGCTGATCCACACAGGTATGCACACATGGGTATTCACAGACGCGGACTAAAGCTTTCTTGGCTGCTGCCTCAAAGCACACTGTGCGCTGTCTATCTTGCGTGCTGCACAATATCGTTTATTATTTAGTAAATATTGATATCTATGACTAGCTAGTTTATTGTGATGGTGCTTTGTTTTCTCTATTATTATGTTACTCTTTGTTGTTTGCTGTCTCCTCTGTTTGTTTTTTTTGTTTGTTTGTTTTTTTCTCTCCATACAGGTGACCCAGGAGTTCTTTTTTTTTTTTTCTTTCTCTCTCTTCCCCCCCCTTCTCACCGTCTCTTCTCCCCTTTGGTTTTCTTTCTTTCTCTCCCCCTCTTTCTCTCATTCATTCCCCCTGTCCTATTTATTAAAAAAAAAAAAAAAAAAAAAAAAAAAAAAAGACAAAGGATGAACTGAAGCTCTGCCATCACGTAATGTCGCATACTGCTGTTTCTGATGTCATTTAAAAAAAAAAAAAAAAAAAAAAGGAATTAAAGTAGATGTATTTGAAAGGCACGTCCTTAAGAAAGACCTGACACAGTGACCTGAGAGATGCAGGTCCTGTGTCAGGCATGTCACTTTATCCATCTATTGTTCGCTGAAGTCAGAAATGGTCTCAGTGGAAGACTGGCTGTCAATAAGCCATTTTTTTTTAAAAGGCAAACAGGGAGTAAAGACTGAGGTGTGTGATACAAGAAGGTTTTTACATATTTAAAGCAATTAACATATAAATACTGAAGGTTGTTTCATGGATCAGGAAAGCAGTTCAAAAGAGAAGTGTAGTGCATAAAATATAAGAGATATTCTATTGATACTTGGTATTGTAACATACAGTATTAAAGATAAGTAATATCGATTAGTCCATTCATTCTTTATGGTACAGGATTGTAAGGAGAACAATATAGTGGTGCTCTGTTTTATTATGATGATCTGTCTGTGTGTGTAAAGACGCTGCAGGTAAATAACACATTGCCCTAGAGCCCCCAGAGTAGATGCTCTGTTCCTGAATATTCCCACATAGTAGCTCAAAGAAACAAAACTTTATTTCCTGTCTCAGTGCCTCGTATCTACTACAAATCAAATAGTAATACACAAAGAACTGTCAACTACAAGTAAATACACATACATACAATAGATCCTCTGAAGAGTCTGAGTTTGAGACTGAATATTATGCAGGTGGGGAATCTATCTGGTCGTTTATACCTTTGAATGGATGTGGAATGCTGCCATTCTCATTAACAAGAGGGCAGTCCCTATCGTCTTTGTATGCAGAGTTTGGTCTAGGAACACTTTCCGAGTGAGTGGTACTGAAACAATTGGTGTGCCACTCTAATCTCAACACTGCTGCTGAGCTTTGGATCTGGTTGTATTTGGCAGACAGTCTCCCCTTGTGGTGTGGCAGCCTGCAATAGCTCTGCTCTTTGTGGCACTTCACGGTTGCCAAAATCGGAAGAAAAGGTCATTTATACTGCCGACACAGTGGGAGAAAAACACTCAGGTGTCTGCAAGAGAAGCAGGCTCCATGCTGAAGTTATACATCCATTCTGCAAAGTAGCAACTGTGCTGTAAAGTCTTTTCAGTTACTGGTGCACTCTGCATCTACATAGAATTTTCCTTCCCCTCGGTTTCCTGTCTGTGCCGCAGCAGAACTTTTCACCGTGCTTTTCGCCTCCTACTCTGTCGGATGGATTTCACTTCGCAGTTTTGACATGTATAGCAAGTATACAGTATTTGTGTTGGCAGGCATTCTATGCTAAATTGCATATATTACCAGCTTAACACAATATTACTACTGATAATGTGATGAGATCCTGCAGTATTTAAATAGCTGTGATTTAGAATGAATTAGTGATTTACTTTTTGCTCGAATTAGACAGTGAAAAGCAGGCAGACGGAAGCTGAAAAATGGATTGCAGGGGAGTGCTGCAGAAAAAGAGTGTGCTCCAAGCCCCTTAAGTCCTGGCAATAACATCAGCACAGTTCCAGATGTCACATCACGAGTCCAAAGAGTATCAAGAAAACACAACATGTAATTTTCAAAACTTACCAAGAGTAGCTGCATCTCTGTGTTTTAATTGAGTTTTGCAACTAAAGTGAAAAACTGAGTTTATTATTCATCAGTAAATATGCATACATTTACATGTCATTTCTATTTATGGTAAACATCCAGTTTTCTGTCAAGGATGTGGAATTGTTTAGTTTGTTTTCCGGATTTACTTACTTATTTATTTCAGTTTTGTTATTGTGAGTGGCTTTGACAAAGTGGGTCATTCATTTGAATATGCAGGCACACGGACACATGGCTGAAAGAAAATTTCAATATAAAAGGTGAGGTGATTTATGTGGTGCCCCGCCTTGTTCCATCCAAGCCAAAGTGCTAGGCCCTCAGCTAGCTTGGCAACATGTGTCAGCCTACATTAGGTGGACCAGTGAACAATAGTCTCAGCCAGGAGCAGGTGGTTGTGACTTGAAACTCTGAGAGGAGGGTGTGCACTAATGGCAATGTATGTGTGTGTGTGTGTGTGTGTGTGTGTGTGTGTGTGTGTGTGTGTGTGTGTGTGTGTGTGTGTGTGTGTGTGACAGAGAGAGGGAGAGAGAGTGAGAGAGAAAGAGAGGAAGGAGAGAGAGAGTGGTCTATCTGCCATCTGGAGTGCTGAGACAATCCCAGGTGAGGCGGAAACTTGAATGTGCTGTTTCTATCAGTTCACTGACTGGCCACTCTCCTGGATCCAAATGCTTTTTAGAGGAGACCCCCCTGGTTTCTTTGCTATGCCTCTAGTGATGACACACACCAATTCTGAGAGTGTGAAATGAGCCATTACCAGGTGTGCAGCAGCTCCTCTTAAAGTGGACTGACCCAAAAGAAGATCAGCAGGCCAAGTCAAGTCCAATTTGCTCGTAGAACATTTTTCACAAGCTGATTGAAATATTTTACAGTAAATAAGGGGTGCAGTGTGCGCGTGTTTGTGTGTGTGTGCAGGCAAGCAAAAGCTGTCTTGAAAGAAAGCTTACAGCAGAATAACATTTAAGGTCATTTTTAGCCATCTCAGCTCTGATACTGATTATCAGTAAAGCGTAGAACAAGTTTGAAATCAAAATTTGATGTCATTTTTAAATTACTGCAAATTTGTCACACATGTGCACACCATTCGCCCCAAATAATGAAAAGAATTCAGCAACAGAGATGGATTGTCATGTAGCACTTGCAGAGTTTACCTCGTCTTGTCTGTTAGCAGATAACACTTCCTGCTATGCAGCTTTAGATGTGTGATTGAAATTATGCTGAGTTGTTATTAGTATGAAAAGGCAACTTTGAATAAGCAAAGCTAATTTTATAAATAATGCATAGGGCACATTTATAATCAAGCTAAAGATGCAATCTAAGGGAGCAGCACTGTGCCTTTACCTCAGAACTGTGTCATGAAAAAAATTGGCATACTGTTTCAAAGTATGTGACTGACAAATTATTACATAAAACATTTGTTCCATAACTAATTTTGTTTTGCAATCACACCATATGCACTATCATAACAGCAACTCCCTAATAGCTGCTGCATCACACGTTTGATTGCAGAGCTTCTGGTTTCTATTCTATGATTAGTTTTATGATGCTTGAAATTGATTTATGTGTAGAGATCAGTGTTGTTTTGTGCACTTTATCCATTACATTCTTTTGATAGTTTCACAGTGGCCCTATAGCCAAGTGGTAATATGCTCAAAGTGCTTCACGTTTCCATGGCATTTTAAAAGACTTGCTCGTTTCAATGTTCTTCGTATCTTCATATGGAATAACAAAGCAGTCGGTAGCCTTTTCTCAAAATGAGAACTCCTCGAGTTGCTCAGCAGGTTCAATTAATTTCCATATACAGTCCAGCAGGCTCTGTGTTTCAGCACTGTCAGGGTGAAATAAGTGATACCAAATGAAAGTACCAAGCTTCAGCTTTCTCCATACAGAAAGATATATGAGACAGGGTGTTTGCACTTTAAGACTTTTAAAACTAATCAGCCAGATACAGATGAACTCAAACAAAATCACCATGTGTGGTGCTTTGTAGAAGGACACAGTGACTACTTCTGATTTATTAATATCATCAAGCTGCACTTTGTTTAGTTTTTGCCTTGCAAACAGTTTTCTGCTTATACACCAGATCTGTCTTCTTATGTCTCCCATGTCACAGACTTAGATTTCTAGCGACCTCATTTTCAACCTGTTAGTTTTACACTATTTTTGATATCTCGCATTTATTTCTAGCTTTTCTTATTAATATTATCTTTGCTTGCATTTTTACTTGTTGTCAGCCAACAGCTCCACCTTAATCTAAATAAAGCCCCAGTTAATCATCAGCAACAGCTGCCTAAGAAATACATTTTACTATTACTACAATGTGTTGAGTAAGTTTTGAATACTTGCAAATTGGCCAAAAAGCTGTCTTACATATAGCTAGTTACACATTAAATCAAACCCTCTGTTTGGTACCATCGTTTTTTATTACCTTTGCCAAGGGGGTCATGTTTGTAGTGGTGCTTGTGTGTGTTTTATCATTACGTCTGTAAACTCAATAGCTCGAAAAGCTTTCACTGAATTCTGATAAAACTTTGTAGGGGTAGAGAGTGGGGTCATGTGATTAGATTAGATACTTATAGACAGACAGTATGATTGTGACCTAACCATCCAAATTCAGTTTCTCAGACCACCCTTTCAACATACAAAACTACATTAAAATGTGACGATCATACATGATCACATACCTCAGCCATGAGTCCTCAGTCCCGACATGTCAGTCTCACCATGCCCTCGTATTGTGGGACCTGCTCTTTCTTTTCCTGCTTCATTCTTAACTGCTTTTTCTATCTGTGTCCCTCATACCTACATGCTGCCTTGTCCCCTCACATCCCACTTAACCTCACCATCCGCCAGATTGTCCCCTGCAAGACAATCTTCAAAGCTCGGGTATTTGTCAACCCTAATACTTCACAGTTCTCTAACCTTGATCATCACCATCAACCACGCGGAAAGAGATGAAACGTGT
The DNA here is from genome assembly GCF_057382185.1 of Mchenga conophoros. Classification (NCBI taxonomy): domain Eukaryota; kingdom Metazoa; phylum Chordata; class Actinopteri; order Cichliformes; family Cichlidae; genus Mchenga; species Mchenga conophoros. The sequence continues at coordinate 18,654,200 of NC_140535.1, read as the reverse complement.
ACGTGAGTTACCCAGTTCATGCAGGAGGGCAGCTCACGCTCAGGAGCGTGTCAACACGCACCTTCTGTGTTTTGAATTCAGAGTCCATTCCACGAGTACACTGTAAAAAATGATCGGTCTGTGTCGATTAGGCAGTGCCCAGTAGCAGCATCCCGGAAACAATGCATTTCACGCCACACTTCAGAGGCTGAAATCACAGATCCCACTCAAACAGCTGAATCGTTTTACCAGTTCTGCAGTGGCTGATTCAGATTTACAGGGAAATTTAAATAAGAATTAATTTACGAATTTCCCAGTGTTTCCGCCCCTTATGCTGCCTTCGTCCCAGCTTTATTATTCAAACTGTATTGGTCATCATCACTCATGCAGTGTATTCGTTTTACTTATAAGAGGCGCAACTGCAGAGGTGCACAATTTTCAAACGTATGTTTATAGAGTGGTGCGTGACAGCATACTTGCATATGGGTTATCTAACTCTTTTTATTGTTCATATAATATAAAACACACGCACAAAAAAGAATTCTGCTACTGAGCGAGAACATTCCAGGTTACCACGAAACAGCTGCCTTCAGACATTTGCAAAGATTAGTATCACTGACTCGACAAGCTTTGTCCACTTTCCTGTGCGGGGGGGAGGGGGATTAACTCATCTCACTGACCTTCCTTCTGCTGAGACTGAATCATATTTTAACAGTGAATGTCTAAAACCTTGTTGAAAGCGATATTTCTTGCAGTATGCATCGCGCACGCGCATGGCACACGCAAACGCACAGACGCTCTCCCCTCCAGCTTCCCTCCCCCGCGGGTCGTTCTGATTGGTTCACCTTTCATGTCAGTCAGAACCGTGTGGGCGGGACTCAAACAATCCACTCGTGTTCCCTTCGCTGTGGACGCCACAGCAGACCAAGAGCGGGGCAGACAGTAGTAAGGCAACGGCATTCATCCTGTTACCGGAGGACAACTCTTCTTGGTTCCTGAGGTTTTCGGTTCCTGTTCAGAGGACCGGAAACTAACTCTACACCTTACTGGCGGTGCATTTGTGAAAGAACACCCAAAATATTGTTTTTGATGACCGAGACTTTTTACGTATTCCAAAGCAAGACAGATTGCGGGTCGGGAAGTCGGTTTGCATTAACCCCGTTCCCCGTCTCCAAGAGACACACAAAAGGCACACTCCCAAGTCTACCTGGATAAGCTGACAAAGCCGTCCGGTTACAGATCCAGAATTGGAGAGGAGAAATAAGCGCGGAAAGACGGGAGCAAGACAAGGGGAAGACAGGATGAAACTCAAGAGTCATTTGATTTTCACCCTCTACACTATTTATGGGATTCTTCTTAAAGGTGAGCCTGGGACGGGTGGTGCGTACGTGCGTGAGTTGTCTATGTGCATGATGTGTATACGCGCATGTTCCAGGCCAACAGCAGGGCAGGATAAACCCTCTCCGTTACACACACACACACACACACACACACACACACACACACACTCACAGATAGAGCTTCTCATTCACATGTGCTATACGTGTCTCTGTGCCTGCGCGTATACTGTATACGTGTGTTGAATGGATGCGCGTTTGTCTGAAAACGCGAGGCAGCTAGAGAAGAAAGCGTGCCCTGTAACAGCCAGGTTGGCTAGAATATCCTGTTTTCATAAATGTATGCACTGGGCACGGGTCCTCAACCCAAGCGCGAAAGCCTAAAGTCTGTCGCATCTGTGTCTTTATGATGTTGATGTTGTGTCCTGTGCGTGATTGGTTGTCCAAAAAAAAAGACACACCTCAAAATGATCACAATAACCGTCCCCCGCGGTTGTTTTTGACTTGCAGCACTTAAATGAGTGCCGGAGACACTGGCAGCTTTTTGCGCACCGAACAGTTTGGCACTGCTCGTTAAGGCAGCTTTAGAAGCTCTTTGACATGCGGAGCTTTTTGTTTGCTGAGTGCATTTCCCTGTTTTAATTCATGATCGAGACTTATGTTTAGTCTGCTCTGTAGAGATATCTGCGTTTTTGCGTACGGTCAGCTCGGGCGGCTTGTGCGTAAGTAACGATTTAAGGAAGCCTGGATTGACGACCACACGTACATGGGTTGATATGGGATTGGCAGAGTTTTTGTGTTAAATTCTCAAAAGTTTTCATTCCGAAATGATTGCTCATAATCTTAATGTCCTTCACTCAGATTAAGCCTCACAGTGCTAGTATAAAATATACTGTACAACTAATTTCCGATTTCAGTTGAGTCTTAAAGGTGTGTGATTTCAAAATATTCTGTTATTTCAACCTTCTTATTTATTTTTGACGACTATAAACAGCTTGCAGCTGTGTTTAGGCATCAGATAATCCAACTGTAAACATGAGTAAGGTGACATTGGGGGTCAAGGTCAACTGCTTTTACTAGGAATGCAACATTGGCAAAGACTAGAATCCCAACAAAGTGGTAATTTTTCAGTTTTTGTTTTGACATGTTAACTTCTTTTAAATGGAGACACACATAAATGTCCATAGATCAGATGGCAAATGCCATCTTTAATGTTATGATTATTAAACGTTTGTCGGTTTGGAATGTATATAAAAGAAAAAAAAAGAAAATGTGCTGTTGTGGTATTTTAGACTCTGATTTTCAGAATACACATTATACTGAAACCACTGAAAACCTGATGCAAATTCTACTGTACATTTCAGCATCATTTTTACATAAATTCTCCGTAACCTCTATATTAAGCGCTGGATGGTGTTCAGCCCTTTAGGCATCCAAATTGACATTATAGTATTCCTATTTATGTACAAAGTAAAAGAGGGAACACACAGGTTCTTGAGATTCTGGAATGGACCGGCAGGAGAGGGGATGAATTTACTTTGACACAACTGTTAGTCTCTCAGCAGGGCCACGTTTGCCACACAAACCTTTTAGTCCGCTTCACCCCCCGTTTCAAATGATATCATGATGTATTTAAAGAACTGCGTGGCAAATGTATCAACATGAAAGGCAAAATTAGCGACATCTTGACTTGAGGAAAAAGAGAAATCTCAAATAAGAGAGCATTTGTGCTTGATTCCCTTGATCATTTGTTGTTGTCTCTTTGAAGTGCACGTGTGTGTGCATAAGAGCGAAATGAGAGAGAACAGTCCTTTCTTAATAACCGCATGATTAGAGCAATTCTTGACTTAATGAATGGCTTTGTAATAAGGTATCTCAGGGTATATCTGACAGCTTCCATTGCAGGATTTACTGATGTTCCAGAGCCTTTCTTTTTCCTGCTCATTCTCTTAAGGCTGGCATGCTCTGTGAGTATGTGTGCATTCGATTATGGGTATGTGTGTTTGCATATATTCCTATAAATGCGTGCCCTATGTTTATAGCTTATGTTTGAAGAGGCCTTAGCAAAGCCATAAGCATTCCGCCAACAGCAGAGCTCGTTGCATGTGTGGCTCCCCACCACACACACACACTCACATGAGGCTCTTTCCCTCTCGTCCTAACCCTGAAGAGGATAATGCTAGGCTGCTTGATTTGAACAGTCATCTCTAGGTGCAAGGCCTATTATTGCATAGGTTTCACACAGCAGGCAGTTCAGCCTCCACCTGAATGAAGTCTATCAAGCCGAAGACATATCCGCGCGCTCCGTAAATGACAGCTGTTTCAGCCCCTCTGGCCTCAAGCCAGCTGGCATCAAGAGATCCCGAGACTCTAAATTTCTGTCACCGACGAGACCTGCGCCACATATAGTGCGAACGCGAAATGTTGTGATGGAGGTCGTTGTTTACCAACAGCCCGAGTTGTTAGCATATTATTCTGTGTGTTTCATGTGCCCATGCCGTAGCCAGAGAAAACAGCCTGTTATGCAAATGGGTCTCTTACGTAAGCGCTCAGGGCTGAGCAGCAGGCGAGGGGAGATAGAGGCAGCGAGTGACAGAGAAACAGGGAGATGTTCTAGAATAGAGGAGTTGATGTAAGAGTAATGTGGGAGCAGAGGTGTGGAGGAGGAATGTGCAATCTCCTCAACTAAAGTGTGTGATATGTGCGCTGGTTGTTGTTTGCTGTTTGGATGCTAGTTTATCTTTGCTGCTCTGTCTGTTCCTTGTCGCTTTGCCTGCCTGGCAGTCTGTCTGTTTTGAACTCTGATCTTGCTACCCTAAATACAGACCCCCGCTGAGGGATGTGTTTATCCCTGCAGTGAGTCTAAGCTGCTGAAGACTGACCCTCCATCCCTCTGTACTTCCGTCCATCCCTCCCTCTCTTCATCCTCCCATCCTGGTGTGGAGCTTTGTACCACAGCAGCGTGGGAAAGCTTCTGATAACAAGCAGCCTTGTGTGTGTGTGTGTGTTTACAGAGCCACTGATTACACGGGAAAAACAAGATTTCTGTCTTTCGTGCTCACTTGCACTTTCCCTCCCACTTCTGTGTGCGTGCGTGTGTTTTCACGGTCGTGCTTTGACGCAAACCGCATGTGGTGTACTCCGGTACCTTTTACCCGGGCTATGAAGCTCCGGTACTGAGAACACTCAGTCTAGCAACACTGGCACTATGTGCATTGCATAGTACACACACACACTTGGAGCTCCACTGTGGATTCATTGCTGCTCTGCCAAGGGATTTCCCATGATCAAAGCCAGTCTTTTGTTAGTCCAGGTGTTAAAAAAGTTAAAACAGAAAGGAGGAGGAGGCTGGAGGGGAACATAGTAAGATTCAGAGCTTACACGCTCTTCCGCTCTTCATGGCAGAGCAGAGATGTGTCACTCCAGAACTGCTCCAGAAGAAAAAAAAAAGCAAAAACATTGTGATCCTGCCACCTGTTCCAACTGTTTCCATATCACTAAACCAGTGCATGTGGACAGGTTTTGCTTGGGAATACAAAGCTATGATAAGTTAAATACAGAGACTCTTTTGCTGTATTTAAACACAGGGATAAAATGAGGCAAGAAGAGGCAGGAGGCCAAGCATTGTTAAGCTTAATACACATGTTGTCGCAGATGGCAGAGATTCAGAGGTGGCAAAAACACATGTAGTAAGACACATGGGCGAAATAAAATGTTTTTATGCAAATGTCCTCCAGTGTGTAGAGTGCTAGCCAATAGCTCAGTTACTAAACCAGTCTGTGGAAATCTCTGAGGCATTTATATGAGCCTGCAAAATAGGATGCACCCACACCGAGTGACGCAGCAGAGACACCAATGCCAGGCAGACGGAGTGTCATTGTTAAACCACACAACTTCAGAAGTGTTTGTTATATAGAGGACTTTATCAAGCTGAAATTCAACTCAAAATTCCAAAAATAAAATGAACTGATTTTTTTTTTTTAAGTCGTGGAATTCTTTCTGTCATGATGAAAACTGCAGAAAACATTGCCAAATTGGTATGTGCCCATTGCTAAGTATCTCCAGAAATGAAGTGGTGGCATGACTCATCTTGCCTGTAGGATGGGCTGGCTGTGGTTCCAAAGGTAGAACAGAGTGTCTGTGATTTTAAGTGTCCTTGGGCAAGATGCCGCACCTCAAACCTTAGTGTGTGTCTGTGTGTTTGTGAAGTAGAAAGCGCTGTATGTATTAAATGTATTGATATGAATGAGAAAGTATTAAATGTGGCTTATGTATGATGTGCTTTTAATGCAGCTAGAAAAGCGGTGTATAAATGCCATTTACCTTTCATTGCATGTCTAAACACAGTGACATATGTGCTGATGTTTTTTATGTACGTTCAATGCTTCCAGGTCGACCCATTTTGCAGGTAAACGCACAAATCAAATAGCTTTAAAGCAGACACGCAGCTTGTTGAATTCTATAATGCAGGGTTTTACAAATCCTGCTGACTATCACCTGAAATATAGAAATAGTCTTGAATGATTTTCTGTCTGATACTGTGGTCTTTTTAATCACTGCACATTTCAAGTGTAAATGTTTAAAAAAAAAAAACCTTTGCAGTTATGCTGCCAGGCAGAAGTTCAAGAGCACGTCATATTTAGAAGTAGTATAAGTGGTATTTTAATTTTAATAAATAGTATATTAGATTAACCCTGTTGACAGACGTTTTCGAGTAGATTCATATGCTCATGATGCTGTTAGAGAACTGAAACACAGAAAGTGCCAAACAAACCTTTTCCCTCACAAATAAACATCTTTGTAGTGAATCCGTGTAGAATAAATGTAGATTTGTATTTTGGTGTCAGGGCTGTGTTTCGTATCTCTTAAGCAAAGTGTAATTTAAAGGCAGCCCAAAGCGTGAGAAGGGAGAGATCAAATGCAGCTTTCCGTGGAGAATGGTGAAAATACAAGCCCACAGGTGGATTTGGCTGCAGCAGCGGCATCAGCAGACAGCAAGTTTGCACCCTAAATAGACCTCCCGGTAGGAGAAATAAGTGTGCGAGCTCAGCTAACATATCAGCTGATGGGGCTTTTCTTCAAAGTTAAAATGCTGCTTTTTATGTGTACAAGTAAGAAGATGAACTAAAGTGCTTGTGTCAATGTATGACGTTCATCAGCCTGCTCTGACCACAGCACTGATTCAGTATGATGCGTCATTCTCATGAAGGTACTTAAGGCTAGCCGTTTCATTCCATCTTTTAGGCAGACCTCTGTGTTTAGCTGCTTTTAGTTTGAGTCTGACTACAGAGAGCAGATATCATCTCACCCTGAAAATTAATCACACGCGCACCCATCGGGAAGGAGACAGACAGCGTTATTGGGTGTTAGTGTGTCTGTGTGTACGCATGCTTGCATATGTGATGTCTGTATTAGCAGTGAATTCCAAAGGATTAGCGAGTAGCTAATCTGAAGCTCCAGTCTTTGACAAACCATGTGTTACTAATCTCAAACACTATGGAATAAAGAGACACAAACACAATCACCTTTTGGATTAAAGCTCTCCCTACAGAGAGTGTTGCAGGGACAGTGTCTTTTCACTTTTGCTCAAAACAGTACAAGAACATTCAGAGTGAAAAGTAAAGGAGAAATGAAAGAAAACTAAAGATAGCTGCATTGTTTTCTGCTTCTTTATTTTCTTTCTTAATCTCACACACATACAAAGACCTTACAGAATCGAATGGGCTGATTTGATGTGCTTTCAGTTTAACCTACTGTGCTCTTCAGGTTATCATAGGGTTTCCTGTCTGAGAACTCTGAGCCTTGATAAGTTCTTTATATTTTATTCCATGTGCTCTTTCATCTGACAGCTTCTTTTCCCACAATTCACAGAGGGCCAGAGTCAGTGTAAGAGTGTAAGAGTGATTTCCTTGCCGTGCCCCGACGGTGTTATTTGTTTGTGGACTCTGTTCCTAACAGACAAAATAATTTGGCCAGCAAAGTTAGCCCATATTATGTACAGAAAGATACTCACAGAGCTATATTTTCTGTATACAGTAAATAAACATGTACAAATGTGAAAACAAAAACCCGGCAGTGTGGAGGAAAAAAACCAAAAACAAAACCTGCCAAATCTCTTGTTTTCATGGTCTGCATTTGCTCTGATAATATTGACCCAACGTGGGATGCAGCTTCAAAATCTTGGCTTTTTTTCCCACTTTATTGCTGCTCTTTTGGTGGCAAAGATTCATCTTTCCCTGTCCGCGTGCACACATATTTGTTTTCATCAAATCTGAGTTGTCAGGAAGAGTTTACAGGAAAAAACGGTGAAACATTTTGGAAGCAGACCAAAACACAATAGGGTAGAGAGAGAGAGAGAGATGCAACTTCAGGGCTAAAGATCTGAGGCGTTTTTCTAAATTCTTTTTTGTCTTCTTGTATAGTCTGGTCGAAACAGGAAATGAACCCGTATCCGTGGAGAATCCCACAGGTGCACTCACAATCTCTGCTTCTGTTTCATAAAGCAACCCCTTAAATGGCTCGCATCCTTTTTTGCATTTCCTCCTAATGATGATTCTACATTTTTTTTAATGGATGGCAGCACTTTATCATTTCTCATTGCTATAATTTACTTTTAAATCAGCGTTAAAATGCAGCTGCGTTAGTGGCAGCTGCATAAAACTTTCCGTGCATATACTTCATTTTAATTTAATGGTTCTTTTATATTCTGCAAAACACCAATTTGGCCCTTAACTGCTTAACTTGTGCATATACATTAACAATATGGAAGTATTACATGATACTAATTGAAAAGCAGGATTTACGACATCCACAATTGCACAACTATGCACTTGTTTTACCATTATGGTCTCAAAGGAAAGCTAAAGCTAATTGAAATATAATTCCCCAAAGACACATGTTCATGTTAATTGACGCTATGTGCGCCTCTATTTGTGTGTGCGCGCACTTGAGTGTGTATGTTTTTTGTATTCGTCTTATCGCCAGAAGTCACTTTCTAGTCCCTTGTCTAATCATCAGCTGGAGGGTCTCCTCACATCTTAATTTAGTCTGTGGGAGCTATTAAGCACCCTTTTGCATGATCACCATTCATAAACACATCTAATGTAGCAAAGTTATTCACTTAGAATCTCCTGATGTTGGCTCAGACTCAGATCAAATCGGTATTTTCAGGACTTTAGATCCGAGAACAAGTGGAGGACTGTGTGTACTTGTGTGCATGGGTTTCTGTGTGTGTGTGTGCATGTGTGTGAAACTGGAGATTATATTTAAAGGCTGTAATTCAGTGATTACTTTTGAGAGCTACAAGTGTGAAATTTCATCCGGTTAAAAAGATTTTACACCATAAGCCCATACACCTGTTTACAGACACACAATTACACAAAACACACACACACACACATCAATTGTAAAAAGATGCAAAGTGGGCATTTGGAAGAAGACTTTTCTTCGTTGCACTTGGTACACTTCTTGATATGTGTAAATGTTGACATTCGAATATATGCACGTATAGGCTCTCTGTGTATACACAGGCTGCACTGTATGACATCTGTAGATCAGCTGGGGTCTGTGTCATATACGTTTTTATAGCAGTATGGATCCAGCTTGTGAGTATTTCAAAATCTTATGTGGCTTCTAAGTTTAGACTCTGGCCGCTCTGTGTGTAGAAATTGCTCCAGGCCTGTTGTACAGGGGAGGGAAGATGGAGTCAAGTGAGACAATTTATAACAGTTAAAAACCAAATGAACTGAGACCCTTGGCTTGGGTGAGCGAGCGGCAGCATACATAATGTGCCTTAGGGATTTCTTCTCTGCACACATTGTGCTACGCAGTGTTGCGAGTGTGTGTGTTTATGTGTGTGTGTGTGTGTGTCCAAGCTAGCAAACACGTAGCACACAGAAACACGCACCCCTCTCTGCCATCTGTCTCTGTTTGCCACAATGCAAATCCATTATATGCTACACAACATTATTCCCCCCATCCTAAGTGGCACACACCCCTAAGCTTACTTCCACTATCCTCCTCGGTGGAACGGTGACAATTTGCTACCACATACACATCTTTGTTAAAGATGCTGTGGCATGTTTCCAGCTGGATTTTAATACATATTTTCATGCTCCATTTAAATTTTTTCGTAACTTCGCGTTTAGCATCGAAGCGCTGAGATTTTACTAGCCTGTTTGCTTGTTCCTGCTGCCTCATGTGGAAATTAGTGTGGTGATTTATTTATTTTTATTTCCAATTGGTCCCTTTCGAACCATCGCTGGACCCTAATAATCCTGCTTCATCCAGTTATTAATTTTTGCATTTTGGCAGACAGACTGAACTCAAGCACATGCACAGACACACACACGCACACACTGCATGAATCTGGGTAAGGCTTGGCTCAGTAGTTTTATAGCTAACTCATCTCCAGTTCTAATCAAAAAGCTTCCCCAGCCCTGAACCTCCTGCTGAGGAAACAAAGAAGTTATTATGTTTTTAAATGGTCTCCAATTACGGGTAATTTCACCGCCTATCTTAAAGCTATTTGCTTTTCTCTCACTTTGCTCCGGTTGGGTTGAGCAAGCATTGTGCTTTGCAAAAACAACGAGCAGACAAGTTCGACATACAGCAGATGCATTCTTTTGGAAAGCAGAGCGGTCCCCTTTTTTTGCAGCCCTTTCCCGGCTCTGCTCATCTCTTATCATGAGAAATGGCAAACACAGTCAACTCAATTCCTTCTTTATCTTCCTCATTATTGTTTGGCTCACAGAACTCTCAATTACCCCGTCCATCTCTTATACAGTCAAAAGCTCCCACTGACTGAAGCTGGTAAATATTCTCACGTAGTTAGAATCTAGTGGGTCTCATTTGCGAGTGATGTTAATATACATATAAACATGTACACATGCTGTGCTTGAAACAATTTTCAAACAGTGTAATCTAATCAGTTAGCAGCCTGGTGCTGCATTTTTATGTTTGAATAATTTTATGTTGCTGCACAGAGCCTTGCTGACAGTTTCGAATGTTAAATGGAGCCCCACCTGGGGAGTGAATTTGGTTTTGATGGATTTGGGTTTCATTTGTGCGTTGGGATTCTGGCAGTTGTCTTTTATTTTTAGTTTTTATGACATTTCAATGATAGAGGCACTCTTCAGCAGAAAATTTGTCAATCCAAGCATTTGATTAATACGTTGCACTCGCATTTTCTGACCATTTCACATCCAAATAAATTCTATATTTGCAGAGACTGAACTACACCGGATGCAAAATGCACAGGCAAACAATTAAAACTATGAATCACAGGTAGCCAGCAGTTTCTGATGCAAACTCTCAGCTTTGCTATTAAACCCATTTATTCATGGTAACTGTTTGCTTTACAAGACACTGAACGTGTTTAGCAATATTCCTTTTTTGAAAGTATAGTTTCTTCTTTTCTTACTGCTTCCTTAGCTTCCACTCTAAATTCGTACTATGGCTAAAATCCTAGACTCGTTTTCCCCGCATGCAAATGCTGCTGTATGTGTATCCAGTTCAAATGGACCAGCTAATGCTAATCTCTGCTAATCCTCTGAGAAGCACCCTCAGAACAACATTATCATGCTACTCTGTAGCTGAGATGGATAGTGGGAGAGAGGGGACAAAAATGGTGAATGGAGACATAAGCGGGGCAAATATTCAAACCTTAACAGATGACTCACACACACAGACACACACGCCAATCCTGGTCACCTGACTGTGTCCGCCTTTGCACAGACGCACACACAAAAGAGAGAGAAAGAGAAAGAGAGAGGGAACTCTCTAGGCGCAGTAGTATTAATGAAGCAGTGTTAACCACAGTTATACTGAGGAGGTAAGGGGTAGCCTACTGTTCAGGACTAAGTGGTGATCCTAAGCCTTTGCCTTAATGCACTGACCACTAATTCTGAGCCTCTAAACGACAAGAAGCCATATCTTTAGACTGTATTAGTTCCTCGACACAGGTGATCATAGTTTAGCTTGCTTGGGAGGAAGCCTTTAATCCTAGTACCACCATTTTGACCTCATAGGCATTATGTTTGTAAAACTGAAGTCCCTTAGAGTAACATTTGAATACGGTAGCAACTTACTTAGCTAAGGCGATTCTCAGAAATGTACACTGTAGGAATAGTACAGTTTACATAGATTTTTTTTATTGCTTGTGTTTTTATTGAGATTTACATGCTCGTGCCCGTATGGGATTGCGTTATTTTCGAGCCTTTAATCAAAAGCTGCAGTTTTGATACGTTTTCCTGACGTCAGCGCCTGTGCTTTCTTTGATGTAATCTCATGTCCCACGTAATGTAGCTCTGCTTGTAAGTAAAATGAAACTGATAAGTCAAAGATAGTCATGCAATTGATTAATTGCAGTCTTGCACTTGTACTCTAGCGCTGCTAATTCGCACACTACTTGCACATTCATGATGTTTACAAGGAGACATTGCAGCATGTATAGGCATGTCCCTCCCACAGATAGCAAATATGACATTTAAAATCAACGCCACTTTTCCAGTTTAAATTAAGTGAAATGCTGAAATCACTGACATTATGGTACATTATTTCTGTGCGTGGCACAGCACAGCACAGCAAGGCGCTGTTTGAAAAAAAAAATCATATCATCCTTGGGAAGAAAAAAAAATTAAGCAAGACGTATCAGAGACTAGGGCTGAATTAACTCGAAGCAAGTAGACATTTACTTGTTAATTTGTATTAAATTGGGCCTTTTAAAGTATGACACTACACCAAACAGAATGATTGCTTGGACCGCTTGCATTGCTTTCATCCCTTTCCAGCTCGATTCTCAAAATTAGCAGCATAACTCCTGAAGTAGCAGCTCTCCTGATATCCAGTGGGTACTTATCATTCAAAGGAGGCCACCTCGATAAAAGAGATAACAAGAAAGCAGAACCGAGGAGGAAGGCGCAAGCAAAGACAGCAGAGAATTCACCAGGGGAAGGTGATGGGTTGTTTTCAGATGCTATGCAAGTATTTGTTGTGCCTGTGGCTTGGCTGGTGTTCTGTATGACATGCTATTGGCCACTGCTGTGTCAACACTGTCTTTAGGTCTCACTATGATAAGATGACATGAGACAGGAATGGGGGTTACAGCAAAACACTGTGAGTGCCTGCGACACAAAATGGGTGGAGGGTGAGGGAATGTGAGAATTCAGAGGATGTGGTGGTAACAGGATGGATGAGGGGAGAATAGAGGAATTCCCCAGTGCAGTGGGGGGGAAAAAATAAGAGAGCCCCCAAAAAAAAGAACAGCAGCCACGCATGAAATATTCAGGAAATGAGACTTGACACATCTTCAGACTTGTCCTCAAACACCTAAACTCAGGCACAACATCTCACAAACGCAAGTGGTATTCACAAAGAGTTTGACGCATTTATTATATATCACAATGAAGAGATGGAGCCTCACAGGGTCTGTATCACTTCTGCTATGTGAATGCAGAAAAAAAGGTTGGGTTTTCTATTTAAGTTTCAGCAATTCATACAAAGCACACACATAGCATATAGATTTTGATGTCAGTCATTCTTATAGTTTTATGAAACATGCAGACCCCCGGATGTGAAAGCTGCTGGGCTGCCCTCCAGTTAGTAATGCAGCAATGCAAATGTGTTTCAGTCGAGAAAGAAAGTTGTGTCACATGTTTTCACTTCACTACTTTGTCTCTCTTTTTGCATCTCCTTTCGCTCTTCTACCATCTCTCTCCTGGATATTTCGTTTCTCTCTCACCCCCCGACACCACTCTCTCCAGTGTCACCCTTGGCTTTCATCTTGCCAGGGTGCTTCCTTTATAAGAATACTCCAATTGGCTGACAAGCGCCCTTGTCAGACACCATTCATTGCACTTGCGTAGATATGAAAAGTGTTTTAACAAGCACCGCTGAGTTTTGCAGTGTAGTGGAAACTGCATACCAATGGCAATGCAGATCCTGTGACCGAATTAAAGAAGCTGTGAAGTTTGGGAAAATTTATGTTGATGTCCTTGTCAGACGTTAAAGTTTTACTACAGCACCCACAAGGTGGTGAGTAACTACAGTTGATTTTGTTTTGCTGTTATCCGTAGGTAATTTGGACAGCAGTGAACTGGATTCTGAGCACATTTTGTGAATTTGATTTACCAGAGACAGAGGTGACAATTAAATTTTATTCTTAAAAAAGAGCACTCAATCATGGCTATCACAGAAGTGACTTCCACTGGATATTTATATACTGTGGCACATAGTGTATAATTAGGTGTGTTAATAGTTAACTATTAATTATTAATGATTATTATTTTAAGACTTTCTTTCTCATTTATAATCTCCATAGACTGCTGTCTGGAGACTGGTTGACAAAAGCAAAAGAGCAATGTGCAGCAGCCATTTATTCAGCAAGTGACATCTGGACAGTTGAGTAAGAGACATACCCATCTGATTAGTGATTCTACTTTAATTGGGCCTTTTTGATAGATTCACAGCTATTAAACCTGGGAGGACAAAAAGAGGTAAAAATAACAAAAAGGTGTTCCTAACAACAAGTTTGAAGCTTTTAGATTATTTTTGTCGCATCTTGATGTTGCGCTTTGTAGGTAGTCGCCTGTCCACTTGTCTTGTGGTAGTCATCTTGTGGCTGCAGACCAGTTTTGTTTTGTCTTTCGTTTTTTTGTAGCACCCATACTCACCAGAGTCAGGCCAAGTTTACTATTTAGGGATGTTTCAGGTTTCTCAGAACTAATGTGTGCCCATGTTATAGTATTGTTTCATCTGTGATTATAGACTGTGTGTTTAGTCTTAGGTGGTTGCTAGGCAACGCAATGACGCCATAATATGTCAAGCATACTGAATGTTTTGTGGATATACATTAAATTGTATCGCTATTGAAATGATGCAAATGCTTTTTGATGGTGATATCAGAGCATGATGCTACAAATGGGTCATTTTAACACTGGTAGGTGGTTGCTAGGCAACACGATGAGACAATATCTGATTTAGATAAGAACCTTCATGGACCTAAGATGTACCTGTGTGTCAAGTTTGCTGTTAGTCTCAAATTATGTGTAACAGTACGAGCAGAGCAGCCTAGTGAAAATCTGGGCAGCTGTTGGAAATGACCATACAGACGCCGGTGTTTTGGTACCAGTGTTTTGTTGAGAGAATGATCCATTCCTTCATTAAAACACTGAACTCAATAATGTTTTTATGATCTTTCACTTATTTATCTGTGATGTTTGAATTTGTGAATATCTTTCCAACTGTAACTATGTCCTAAGTATGTGCACAGAATATTCACAATAGTTTGTGCACAAACTGTCAAGGTTTGCACTGGCACACCATGTGGAGGGAGGAAGAGGATCCAGATGCAGACACTTGAAACAAAACTATAATTTAACAAAAGGCAAGCCGTTTATTTGTGGCTGGGAAAAGATACTAAACAAAAGCTGGATGCACACTGAGGCAAAACTAATTAGAAATAAACTTGGAAAAACTAAATGCTAAACATAAGAGACAAAGACATGATTAAAAAACCTGACCATGAAAAACCCTGGAAACATGACGAAAACTCAACAGACGACCTGGCAAGGATTGAGTGAAAACACAGACTAAATGCACACAGGAGATGATCAGGGGAAGTGGAAACAAATGCTGAAACAGCTGATTAGAATGAACATAATGACGCCACAAGGGAAATGAAACTAAACACAATGAACATGGGACGGACCCCTTCAAAATAAAACAGGAAACATAATGAGACGCAGACATTGACAACACGAGCTTGACAACATAAGACATGCAGACATGAAACACATCAAGGGCAAAATACAGGGGTGAAGACACAAGGGGAATCTAATAAACTATGACAGGGCAACATAGGCAAAATAGAAATGAACTTAGCTAATGAACTTAAACATAAACCATAAACATCAAAATATATTAAAACTCAAAACGCTGGATCAAATGACCCAGGATCATGACACAAACTAATCCAAACATAATAATCAGCTGGTAAAAAGTGACCTCGATGTATATATTTGTCCCCTGTTAGTACAGTTTATGTGTACTAAAAACGTATTAAATAACACTTGTTGATTTATACAGTAAACAGAGCAAAATATTATTCATATTTTAGTTTCCTCAGAGTGGCCTCTGATTGCCTTGAGCACTGTTTTCCAGACTAACGGCGGTATCTTAAACAGCTGCAGGAGATCTCTAACAGAAATTGATTGAGTGACTAACCTTTTTTACTTTCTGCACAAGTTCACAGCAAGTCTTTAACAATCAGATAGGCATTAGCGGGATAAAATGGTACTTCACAGCTGTAAAGGTCTGCTATATCATTATGTTATTTCTGTTCTATTTTGGTTCACTGTCCTGGTCAAATACGTAAGTGGAACTCTGTGTCCTTAAAGTAGCTTTATCTTTTGCAGCCAGCCTACAGCAAAGAAACAAAAACACTGGCTGAAAAGAAGGGGGTGACATCATGAGTGTTCTACATTGACCACATAATGATATAAGCCACAAGGATACTGTCTCTGAAAATAGATAGAGGGTTTTCTTTATAGACCATGACATATAATTTTCTTTGTTCTGAGGTATACATGCAGTGCTCTGTTTCTGTCAGAATGTACCCAGGCTGTACTGATGTAACTGTTACACTACAAAGCTATGTTCTCCAGGTTTCATTTTTTGTCCTTTACACTTGTGTTCTCTATCTGACTATCCCTGGATAAAGCAAGACTTGAGCTTTAAATCTGCACAAGGCCAGTTCAGCTGCTTAAAGGTTATGTGCATTCAGATAATTTCAAAAGGCTTAGATAATTTACAGCTAGGCATTTTTGTGTCTTGCACTGCACAATATGCATATAGCCTATAAACACCAATTGTATTTAAAGCTTTCTAAAATAACTTTTGGATTTTGGCTTCTACCTAGATTTTAAATATATCATTGGCATTAATGAATTTGACTTAAAATATGATAAGAAGATGAAGGTGTTGAGAAATCTAATTCAAAATGTACAGTTGGAGCACCAAAAGGCACCCAACAGTGTGGAAAATTCATGAATGCATTTCAGATTATCTTATACCACATTAAATGAAATGACACATTCTTCTTAAAGACAGAAAGCTGTTTATCTAGTCAATAAAATGATGCAAGTTGGGCACGTCATTGCTTGTTTTGATATGGTTATGGTTTGATTTGAATGCTGCTAATTGTAGAGGAACAAAATAATATTAAACATGACATCGGAGCAACTATTGACTCAAATGTGCTGCTTGTAGTGACAAAAAAAATGCATTATATGTTTAGTTCCCATTCATTGGCTTTTGAGCATGCTAACATATTTCTTCATTTTAAATTAGTGTCCAATGAGCCAGGGACTGGAATTAGCCAATTTTCAGTGACCGTGGCCGGGACTGGTGACCGACAGGTCAGTGACCCATATATCAAATTAGGAGCCTGTCCATTCATGTGCAACATGCACACTCATAGACATGACATGACATTCTAACATGTCATTAGCATTGCAGCTCCTCACTGTGAGTGAAGACACAAAGTTCACCAAAGTAAACCGCCGACCACAATGAACATTCCTGCAACAATAAACCTTTTCAGACATTTAAATCACCCTCACCCAGCTGAACACAGACTTCTTAAACAAGCTAACAAAGGAAAAGGAAAAGTGGTTAAAGGTACAGCTACCCATAACTCGGAGCTAGCCACAAGCCAGCAGCCTCAGTATAAGCAAAGCTTCAAATCAGTTAGTAGAATAATTATGGAGATGAGAAAAGAGAAGATTGCTGATGTCTTGTTAACTGGTGAATTGATAACGATTTTTATATAAATCTGCTGTGCCTGCTTTTTTTAGTAAGGTAAAATATGTCAGGTAAACACAGGTGGGTGTACGGCAACTCATTTTTTTTTCATTATTATTATTATTATCATTATTTGTATTTATTACATAGGAAAGTGGAGACCAGACAGGAAAGCATATTGTGGCATGTAATCATCAGCTCAGCTGACACCTGGAAATTCTGACGTTTAATAACTTCTTTTTTAAATTTTGTTATTATGAAAAACACATTTTTTTTAAAAGTTTAGCATTGGAGAAAACATATTTTTGTTTGTATATATGTCAGAAAGAAAATCAAACATGGCACAAATTAGTAAAGGCCACAGTAAATGTCACACAGGGAAAAAAAATCTGAAATCATAATCAGGCGAGAAAATTGCCCTTTTTAAAATCTCAGTTTTAAATGTCTAAAGCTCTCGATCAGTTTATCTGGATGTTTTATGTAATGGCCATTGAATGAAAAGTTGTATTTAAAGTGGTGACACTGCGTCAGATTTTTAACACACACACTGATGTAGTCACAGCTATCAAGAAACGAAAAGGGATTCTTCATCTTTCTAACGTAACCCCTCTTCCTGTCTGTCTCACTGTGTACGTCTGCTTCCTTTTGCCATGTCTCCTAGCAGGGCAACATGACTTGTTTACAGTCTCTGTAGTGACAACTAAATGAAATCACATTTCCCATCAGTCAGTGGGCTAATTGAGGCTAGCTCTTCCATTAGTTGTCTGCTCACATCTGCTTTGTAGGGAGATAGACCGATCAATGCTCAGCCAGAGCTGAAAACTTGGCACGCATAGACACACACACACACACACACGCACACGCACGCACGTATTTACACATAGCTAAAACTATATGACTTGCAGGTGCAATCATTTTGCATCATTTTCTGTTTCCCAGACACACTTCCATGTTTTACTTGTGTAATTTCCATTTAACCAACCTTTTTATGTGCAAATGTTTTGCATGCAATCCAAGCGGAAAAGTACTTTCACTGCTGCACCGGGCTCAGGAAAAGAAGGTGATACAAGGATAATACTTTCATTGCTCTGAAAGTTTGTATCAGAGAATGAGAGAGTCGAGCAGCTCGTCCTCCATCTTTTGTGGTATAAGAAGGAATCTGGCTGTTCCCACAGTCTTGGCAAATTCTGCCTTCCCAAATCCTTTTTCTCAGTAATTCTGTTGTCCTGCCAACGGTGAGTGAAAGCGCAGAAGTGCATTATGGACTGGTCATGCATGAGTAACGAGGGGCCCCTCTTATTGTGTGTGTGTGTATGTGTGCGTGCCCTGGGCTTCATCTACTTTTCAGCCTCACATAAACCCCGCTATTATAGAGTGGCCATAAGTGGTCTTTTGCTCCTACAGTACACAGCTTACTAGAACCCCTCCAGGGAAAACAATGGAAGATAACATACATCCCTGGATTGATTAGAAACTTGCTTCTGCAGTTCACACCCACATCGTCCCTTAGCCCCTTGCTCCTTATCCAACCACCCGCTCCCACCCACTACCACATTGCTATGCATCATACATTTGTAGCAGGTTGTGAAGTGGTTGCCGCGAGCTTCTTTCACAATTGACGAATCAATCCAAGGAAACCGTGACTTTGTTAGTAAAGATGAAACCGTGACAACTTTTAACATACCGCAAGCGATCATTTTGCCCAGTTCGAAATCAGTGTTGTGAAGATTCTGTGGATACAATAGTCCGGTCTGTGCTGATCAGATTGTCAGACTGATTTTCAGCATTTTGTATTTGTCTTTAAATCACATCTGTTTTAGTCTAGGGTGCCTTGGCCAAAGCTTTTGAAAGCTGTACAGTGTTTGGTTTTTAATAGATTTACTTCTGCCAGTGCAGCAGAGAATAGTCATCAGCAGAGGCATGTGCTGCCAACATCTGATTCAGACATATACATATATTTTTATAACCATAACAGAATTTATAACTGAATTAATGTATACCCTTTTATTTAATGGCATTTTCATATGCATTATGCAGATGCTAGAAATAGCTTTCCTTTTTAACATTTCGTTAACCCACTTTAAAAGAAATTCTCATATATACACATTTTCTTTTAGCTTACTGTTGCTGCTGGGATATTTCAAAAAACACAACAATTAAAAAACACTTGTGAATTATACTTATATACATATTACTCACCGAACACATATAATTCTTGCTCTCAGCTGCTGGTGTCTTTCTGATCTCAACCCATGTCAGTGTCTCAGCCACATGCAGGTCAGATGTAATCAGCGTGGATCTCACACGCCTACAGGTGCACACCTTTGACCAAGGTCACGTGTAACATTTTTGGCATGCTGGGGTGTATTTGCTGATGTGGCATCGCACTCTTTTCACCCTCCTGTCCTTTGTTCTAACAGAGCAGTATTTGTGTGTGTGCGTGTGTGCGTGCGCGTGCATGTATGCAAGTGCTCAGACATGTCATTCTCCCTTGCTACGGGCACAGTTGTGGTTTGGAGGCTGATATTGTTTGGCTTTCTTTTAGTCACATTCTATTTTTGTTGTGCCTCAAATGTAGCATGACTCCAAGCCTACGGCACAGTATAGTGCAAAGTAACCGAACGCCAGCGCACAGGATTTGTGTTATGTCTGTGTTTATGTTTGTTTATGTGCCTATATCACCAATCAGTGAAAGCGCACTGTCAAACAAGATGTATAGATAAATAATACCCGCAAATACTTAATGTATTTGAAAGGATCTTTTCTCTTCTTTGTGACTGCCTCATGTGTGAGTGTCCTCTTAAGTGCTTCCTTATGTGAAATTTACTGGTGAATGGTTAGATATTAACCAGTAACGACAGAGACAGAAGCCTCTTTGAGGCTCTGGATTTGCCGTTTTCCTCAGCCTCTTGGCGCGCTGTTAGCCAGAGCCAAAGGGGTTCTGCAGGGTCAGCTTTGGACCTCTGACAGGCTGACGAACGGAGTGCTGTCTGTAAGGGCCCAGGCCTGTTAAGTGATGAGAGACTACCTCCCAGTCATGCTGTCCTGGCTGTAAAGCATCAACCCCCTCTTCCAGGCACCCTGAGGTCTCTGTTTAAAATCCATAAAAAAAAATGTACAGTCCGTTTGAGAATTAGTTTTTTGTTTTTACTTTGTGACTTGTGTTTGTATACCCTGTGTATTGTAATAATGGATTGAATTAAATGATCCAATGCATACTCGCTTATATTTTTTAGAAAAACACAGCGAAGCAGACATATTAGAGTGTGTGTGGGCTGTGCTCACATGGTGTTGTCCTGTATCTAGTGCAGTAGCCCAGGAGCTAGATTTATTCCCACAGAGCCATTTTGAGCAGGCATAGCTGTGCAGAATTGTTTCGATGCTGGAAGACTGGGAGAAACCCTAAATTCCCTTTATCTGTCACTGTTGGTCATTATTTGATTATTTGCCAGCTGTTTCCTATTTGCACCAATAAACGCCCACAGATGCACATACGCAGGTTGCTGGTACTGGATAACCCCGTTTGTAGGAACCAGCATTGTATATTAAATTGGCGGCTTTTATGGACATTTCATGGAATTTTCTTCTTCTTCTTTTTTTAACAATAGCTACAGACGGCAAGTAACATGCCCTATATGTTGGAGCCAGGTAAGAAATGAAGTGGAGGCCAGGGTGTGTAGCACAAGTAAAACAATCCCTGCTGCTAAACTTCATGATGACTTTGAATGCAGTTCTTCCAAAGTGGCATCTGTTTGGTTTGCAGAAGAGTCACTAAATCAGATTTCCAGGAAAGTGTGGATACTGCTCAAGTAAAAAAACCATAGAGAATAGCATTACTATGGTTGTCAATATATATGAGAGTTTTTTGGAAAATGCATGTGATTTTTCACCTAGCCTATTTATCATGGTCTTTAAAGCCCAAGCGAGGCTTTGAATAGGATGCTCTGTTTGTGAAATTTGGGGGTGACGCCAATGTTTAAAATACCAGTTTGGCAAATAGCCATTACTTACGTATTTTTGTCTTTTATTCCCCATGTTGTAAGAGGGAAACACAGTAAGTCGTATCATGAGTAGAAAATCAATCATACAAAGTCTTTGCACTCAATCCCAGAAATAAGGAGTGATGGGACACAACAGACTGATGACTGCCATCTTAGTTGCAAGTATGGCAAATACTGGCTTATACCATGTCTGCACATCCCTAGTTTTGAAAACCAAAAGATGCTATAAATCAATCCTTTTCATTTCTTTTAAAAATAATCAGTCTCTCTGAACTACCTATTCTCTACTCCCTTTCTGTCTTTGTTTTGATTTCACTCACTCTGTGTCCTTGGTTGGTTGGAAACCGTGGATTGCATAGACATTGCACAGACAGCTCCACATTTCATTAGAAAAGCATCCACAACAGCATTTTATAATGACATCTCCACCACTATTGTGCTGTTTTATATCCTGTGTGTGTGTGCTTGTGCAATGCATACACTATTATATATTGTACATATATTTATTAGTTTCAGGTTGGCCATTCTTGTATTTTGCTCGTTTGTGTTGTTGTGTTTGCACATCTCTGTTGCTTGTGGGGCTCGCACACAAGAATTTCACTCGCATGTGCTGTGCCAGTGTGCCTGCACATGTGATGTGACAATAAAAAGTGATTTGATTTGATTTGATTTGTGCACAATTTCTTTCTCTAATGCTGCCTGATGAACAAGTATTTTAAAACCCTTACATTATAATTTAAAAACTCGACTCCACTGTTTATATGTGTGGTTTAAACATAATCACCTAACCATTAATGTTTAGAAAACAAGGCATATATTTCTTTCCCCTAGGAGCTTTAAATACGTTGTAATTTAAGTCCTAATTATCTGGTGCATAACAAATATCTCCTAGAGTATTTCTCAATTTACCTTTCACTCATTTTATTCATGTACCAAAGAAACGACACCAGAAACTGTGTGTTTATATAAAGATCCGAACACGCTGGACACAAATTTAGATGCAGTCATTCTTTTATCAGTACCCTACTGTGTCTTCATTCGATCCCTGACCAGAAAGAAAAACACTGAACCAAAAGCAAGATTATACAATAAAAACGTTAACATTCATGCTCCCCGTCCCATAGGACTCACCACTGCAGTGCACTGCTAGTGCCCTGACTTTTCAGAACTACAAATCTTACTTCAGATACTTTAAATCCAAAACAGTTCTTACTGTTAAGGCAGCATCACCGGCAAAAATAAAAATAAAATGCATTTTCAGATTAGAGAAACACGGTAAGAGATATTTTCCCCACACATTTACTAAAACTTAAATAGAAATTTCATACTATTTTAGAGCAATAACCCCTGTTGTGTGCTTTTACGTGTCTATAAAAATGATCTGGTGAAACAACAGCAATGATGGATGGCTACTGATTCTTTTTAAGTTGTCTTCTTTGTAGTTTGTCTTATTTTTATTTGACCTTTTTCTCTTTTTCACATATGTCACTTTGGGTTTTATGAGTTGGAGAAGAGAAATTTTCCACAAACCAGTGGTAACTGAGACAGGTTGGCTTCCCCCCCTTTATAGTAGTAAAATTAAATGAAAGTGAGATTCAAATGTGTTTATTTACTTGCTAAAGTAAACCTAGAATTTGAAAATATTCAAAAATAAATATAGTCTCACACATTAGGGAATGTTGTCCATTAATCACATAGTTGGTGGTTTTATCCCTGTCTCCTCCTTACCCACATATCGAAGTGTCCTTAGGCAAGATGCTGAAACACAAATTGCATGGTTAGCCAAGTGCCATTCATGCTAGTTTAGTGACATCCATGAGAGTGTGTGGGAATAAAAAGCAAGATGAAAAGTGCTTTGCCTAAAAGGGATATGCCATATAAATGAATCTGAAATGAAAAATGAAACATAAGCATCAAACATGAAAATTTTAAAATGGAAAAAAGTTTGTTTGAGGAAAAATCAAATCACTGGAGTGTGTGTGTGTATGTGTGTGTGTGTGTGTGTTTGTTTGTTTGTGTGCGTTTACATTTATTGTGCATGCTCATGCTTTGGAGTGTCATTAATCAAATGGAGTATTATTGTTTTCAGCATCTCGCCCAAGTCTACACATTACCATTTTAATGACATTACTCTCCTATTAATCTGCTTACCACACAGTCAGTGGTGCAACTTATAAAACTATCAAAGAAGTACTTTGATAAAAAACAGAAGAAAAAAACAAGGCCATAAAGAGCGAGGGAACAGTAATTAAAAAGCCACTCTAATGAAAGAAACCTCATAAACAAGAAATAGGAGGGAAAGAATGGCAGAAAAGTGCATATTCTGCAGTCTTGAATTAGATATATGACAAATAAATGGAAGGCCTTTACAGCAGAGAAACACTTTGGTGTGTGGCGACACAAAGTCATACTCAGTGCCTCTAGCCATACCCGCTGCAATTTCAACTTATTAGAGCTTTCCCCAGAGCCTAATCAGATAACTAAATTAAAGCTGCCATCAACATCTTGCAATCTAGATTCAGGGGCTTTTAAAAGTGTTTCCAAGCATTTTTAATGTCTTAAATCTAACTGTGCTACTTTTCTGCTTTCTCAAGCATCCAAGTATAAAGTGAAGATGTGGTCGTTGCTAGAATATGAAAAGATTTTTTTCCTTTGGTGATTAACATTGTTCACCAGGTCTAATGAATCTGTGAAATTCATTTACATGGGGTGACTTACAGACGACTTCCAGGCATCTACAGCAGTGAAAGGCAAGTAAGGCCCACTTGGGCACTGAACCTCTTAAATCTTACATGCTTAATTTTCATCACCTATTAGCTTGTAGAGTTTAAAATATGATGTGCATACTTTTATACATTTGATAGAATAGAATATATGATATAAAGACAGGGCTTCAGTTTAGCCAACCCGAAATGATGTGAACAGATGTTGCAAGATGGGATTGTAAAAAGGTTGTGTAGCAGTAAACACAAGTCACCTGCTCTTAAACGAAAGGTACATGTGCAAGGAATATAAATACAGCTGGCTGAGTATTTCCCTGTTTGTGACACAGAGCTGAAAAGAGACGAAGCTTTGCTCTTTCTCCAAAGCAAACAGGAGTTGGGTGTTTGGGATGAAAAACCTAAAACTAAGGATGTTCACGTCTTAACCTTTTACAGTTTGAAAAAAATGTCTATTAAGAGATCAAAGATACTGAATATCAAAAGAACAGCTCACACATGCAGTGTGATTGACATGCAGTACTGTGCAAAGTCATCCATCCAACATTCAAAGTTTTTCTTTGGACATTTGCTGCATTTTCACTCATTTTCAATCCAGGCCTTTTATAGTAAACCGACTGGTTCTAATATAGCACTAGGGTTAGTATTTAGACTGGAGCAGATGGGGTTAAACCACCAACCATCTGACTAGTAGAGGACCTGCTTTACCTCCTGAGCTACAGCCGCCCAGCTTCTGACCAATTTTACAGAAATGTATTTTTATTTGTTAAGCCATTTAAAACTCAGCTATCTAGCTCAGAGGATGAACCAGTGATGTTTCTGCACATATCAAACAATTTAGTAAAGAAACAATTTTAAACTCATTTCTAGCCTCTTTGTTACTAGCAGCCTGGTAAAATGCATAATTTTAGCAGTTTTTTGTTGAATCTTTGAGAAATGCAAAAGGTAACATATTCCGAAAGGCAATTATATATCTAATATATATATTTTTTTTCTTTTTCTTTTTTTTTACCAACAAAGTAATGTCCAGAGAGCTATTAGCCACAAACTTGCCATATCTCGATATAGTGTGAAATGTGTACAGAAAAAAAGAAGAGCAGAAAAAAAGAAATGGCAGGCCTAAAAAAAAAAAAAAAAAAATTAAAGTAGATAAACAGCGTTTGAAAGCTATGTCCTACATGGTACTGTTCCCATGTGCACCAGAAATGTTGTGATGCTCTCAAATGGTAGACATATCTTGGTACAGTAATAGCAGGTGTAACTATTACAGCCAATATTTTTTATTTAATTGTTCTGGACTCCCAAAAATGTAACATTTTACGCCACAGCGCTACCAAAACCTTTTTCAGATTGAGTATTCACCCAGAAAGAATACAACAATCTGCTTCCTGTTCCAAAAACAGGAAGCAAGATCTGCTAGGTTGATTGTGATATTTCACTGTTTTGTGTTGTAAATGTGTCGGCCTGTTTAATTTTCCCTTCTATCTGGATAATTAGTCCTCTCTTTGTGGCACTTTCATCATCAGTTCTCTCACAGGAACATTGTGTCATTATGTCGCTTGTTCTTCTATTACAGGTTGGTGCTGCAGGAATTAAAGCTTATCTGCTGTAAAGATGTTCCGATCAGACTTTTAATCTGTGATATTTATTGCTTTAAGAATTAGTCAGACCAGCGACAACACTGGACTCAGAGCATCTTTAACATCTCTAATTCTCTAAAATCTCCAGCCTGTGGTGGTTGGGTGGCTCGGATCAGAATTAGTTGGTGGTATCATCTAAATTTCTGGAGAATTCAATGCCAAAACACCATCAATTACAGATTACCCTAACATAATTGTTTATTTATTAAAAGCTGATCTAAAAAAAAAAATCCACATTTATTATTTGATCAGTTTCTGCATTAAAAGACCTCACTTGTTTGAACTCTGGTTAAAACTGGTATTGATGTAGACATAATTATTAAGTGGAACTTTTGCTAATAGATAAGGATGAGGGAGAGAGAAGTTTTGCCAGGGGGGTGTAAGCGAAATAGAATGCATGTGAGATTGTGGATGTAAAAAAGCGACTGCATGAATGGTTGACATAGATTCAGATAATACAGGGGAAAATGAATGTAATGCGTGGAGGTGTCAGGCTGTAATGAAAAGTGTCTCATTTTCATTTGAGCTGACCAATATGACAAGATAAACAGAAGTAATAGTAACAGGAGCTGTGGCTACTGAATATCAGTGGTTCGACATGTGTAGCCAGCCTGACTGTAAATCACATACAGCCGTTTGACTCCTCTCATCCCCTCTCTCTCTCTCTCTGTCTCTCTCTCTCTCTTACTCAATTTCCCCACTTTCATTTAGTCTCGCCACATCTTTACTCTGCATCGTTATTTTCACAGCAAATATGTGCAAGCCTCAGCTTTGGTAGATGCATAGATGGTGTGACTGAAAGAGGATTCCTAAAAGTCGCATCCCAGCAGCCCAAATATGCTGTCCAAGAAAAGGTCTTATTGGCTTATCTTGTGCTGAGAAGACCCATTCACATAATCCTTAAGCAGCTAGAATCCAGAACATCCATCCTTGTCAGCCATTGTTCTGTTCAGGAAAACTCTCCCTGTTTGTGTGTGTGTTTCCCTGAAAGTATGGCACATAGTATGTGTAAGTAGTGTTGCCTACCTGTGCATGGCTGCATGTGTCATTGTTTGCTGTGCACCAACAATGCTATGTTTATTTTTGGGGGTTTTTTGCCTTTGTTTCCCGTTGAAAACTAGTAATAATAATAGTCCTTTAAGCGACAAAGCGGGAAGAGAAGCATATGTATTTAAAAAAGAATTATTGTTCATTGTCAAATTACCAAAAGAAAATTGAGCCTGTTGTTGTCAGTAATCTATTTTCATTTCAAAAACAGAGCACAGTGACTGGGATGGTGACATTACCAGTCATTTTGTGCATGTTGGACCACATTGGGATGCGCCTGCAGTCAAGGGGCAAACTTCACATGGTACACTAGATAAAGTTGTGAACCCTTAATTGGGAATTATGCAGCACATGAGAACTGACCAATGTTGTTGTTGTCAGGGTAGAGCTTGATTTTTTTTCTCCTTTTTTTGGTGTGTGTGTGTGTTTGAGTGGACTGGGAAGTGGGAGGGGGGGGCAGTTCCCTTAGCAACCTGACCAGGGTCAAAATGTCATGCTGTTTCACTGGCTGAGTGTGCT
Source organism: Mchenga conophoros (assembly GCF_057382185.1). NCBI lineage: Eukaryota > Metazoa > Chordata > Actinopteri > Cichliformes > Cichlidae > Mchenga > Mchenga conophoros. The sequence goes on along the minus strand of NC_140535.1, from coordinate 18,627,156 downwards.
GCCATATGCAAATAAGGCCTGTGCCAGCCTTCAAACATTAGCATTAGTGGGCATTTGCATAATATCAACTTTTGCCGGTGGGAAAGTAGGGCAAGAGAGAGAGAGAGAGAGAGAGAGAGAGGGCTGAAAGAATTTGGAATTGAAAAGAAAGAGTGGAAATCTTTAACAAAACACAGAAGGAGTGTGAGGTGGCCTTTTCCTGCAAACATATCAGCCATTCAGGACAAATGTGTCTCAGCCCTGAGAGTGCTCTGTGTGTTAACAAGGTTGATACGCGCTAACTCTGTCATATTTGACATGATGTGCACAAACAAGGGCAGAATCCCATGTTTTCAATGTAAATTGGGGAATTTTTAGAAGAGAAGTAAAACAATACAGTTTGTGCTTCACTTTTGTGTTTGTTTTGTTCATTTGTGTGTGTGTGTGTGTGTGTGTGTGTGTGTGTGTGTGTGTGTGTGTGTGTGTGTCTGTGTGTCTGTGTGTTGTTTATAACATGGATTTGTCTTCAATCAGCTTCCCCCAAACAAAGCCATTCTCCAGAGATCAAAGAGCCTGCCTCTAACTAGCTTACTTGTGGATCAGGTGTTGAGATTCCAGCGTGCACCGCGGATTGCATTCTCTCTGTTGCTCTGGCAGTTTTTTTTTTCTGTCTGCGTTGCAACATTGCAGCCTACGGTCTCTAGTGCAAATGTTGGCACAACAATCTGCATAATTCCCAGCTTTTTATAATTCCGTGCACATTTATTAATGATTGTTGGTACTAATAGAAAAGAAGGAAATGCGCCGATTAAAATGTATAAGCTTAAAAAATATATATGTTTTTAACCTCAGAGTATATTAGGGTACCTTCGAGTATACTGCAAGATTATATTTGGTATAAATGACATTCAATGCAGCATATTATCAGTGACCAGCTATTTTTAAACTATACATCTTAGCTCTCAATTTCACACCAACAAACACTGTACACATTACCTTGTGTATATTCTTGCATTTGTGTGTGTGTGTGTGTGTGTGTGTGTGTGTGTGTGTGTGTGTGTGTGTGTGTGTGTGTGTGTGTGTGTGTGTGTGTGTGTCCCAGCCAACTCTGAGGATACTTGTTAGGCACAGATAAATGTCTGATGCTCCCTCGGGCTCGCTTTTAGCTCGCAGAGCGTAGTTTTTCACAGTGATTGGATATCGACAGAGGCATCATGCTCTATAAGTAGACCATATACACTTTCACTTTGACAAATAATTCACCTATGCAAGCACATGGGATAGCATAATGCATGGCTGTCAGACTATTTAAACATCATCATATATACAAAGCAGTGCGCGTCACAAGAGATAAGGTTAGACTTGGCTGTATAAATTTTGCAAATGTGTTTAACATGCTGGAAAAAATTAGGTTACAATCTTCGTGTAATCATTCTTCACTGTTTTCCCTCCTCGTTTCTCATCCTATTCCTTGCTGCCACTTTCCTCACTCATTCATTCATCACTTCGGCAAAGGAAGTGTTTTCCCGTACACAACACATTTTATTTGAAAGATGAATCTGCTTGAACATGTTCCCCTGAAGGTGCCAGGGAGGAGTCTGCAACCAGCAGCTTTTCCCGACACTCACCCACTCCCCAAACCCTTTTCACTGTTTTCTGATCGCTCTTCCGCTTCTTATCAACTGCGGCCTCCCCATTTTTGTTCTCTTACTCATATCTTATGTTTGCATTCTGAAACTGCCTGCTGTGAAAGCTTAGAAGAAATCTCCTACTAGACACACACATACAGTGCACTCAGAAAGCAAAAGCAGTTATAAACTTACTGACAAAAAAGGGCGTGCACAGACGAGAAGTAGAAGAAGGGATTAGATCTAATTTTCTTTTTCCAGGGAGAACTGTGCCTTCAACCTACAGCAGATCAATAAAGTAAAGCTTTTTGAACAACTGTATCTGTCATCTAATGTTTACATACTATATTTGTTATAGTTCTGGCATAACATATCTGAGGAACTGGAGGTAAATTATTATGTTGTTAGTGTTATGCAGTTACTACACTAAGAAACACTCTATGTCTGCTACCCTTTAATAAAAATGCTCATTTTAAGCCGGAAAGAGTGAAAGTAAACGCTAAGGGGTCCCTGCCATTTTAATTGGCAAGCCCATTTAAGGAAACAAAATGTTACGCTACAAGAGATGGAAAAAAGCTAGTTCTTTACTAATGGTTTGATAGCTGCTACTGCTTCCATCTAGGCCGAGTCCATTATGAATTAACCCTTTTAACAAACACAAATCCATTATACAGTTCTACTCCAAGCAAAGTACTGAGGCAACTGTATTTATCCAGTGCTCTTTGTGTTTCTGCAAGATTAAGTAAAAACGACATAGTTCATGTTCCAAATTGTGAAACCTGGTTTTAGAGCATATTCTCTGTAAAAGATGGACGTAGCTACTGTAGCATCCCCTTTGATAGTCATTTTTAAAATTACATTGTGTCTTGTATTTCCTCTTCACTCTCTCTATTAATGACTCAATGTTAAATATACTATATGGACAAAAGTACTGGGCGAATCCTCTTAATCTTTGAATTTAGGTCCTGTCAGTCCTGTGACACAGGCGTGTGATATCAAGCACCCAGTTGTCCCTTTGCAAACATTTGTTTAAAAAAAATGTAATTAAAAAATGATTACTGAATTCAAGCATGGTGCTGTAAAAAGCCGTCGCCACTGCCATAGCAAGTCATTTTCTTTTTCTTACGTAAGTGGTAGTGAAGCAAAGTGCAAGTGTCATGAAGTAGCACGCCATGTAATGTTATAGAGAGGGTCAGCGAGTGCAGAGGGTGTAAAAGTTGTCAACAATCTGCTGACTGCAGACCTCCAAACCTCCTCTGGCATTAACATCAGAACAAAAACTGTGTGCTGGGAGCTTCATGGCATGGGTTTCTATGTATGTGTAATGTGTAGGTGACTTAATACTTTTGATCATGTATTTAGTAGTGGCTTAGTTTTAACAGTACCTAATTTGATTTGCTTTGTATTTATATATGGAAATTGTTTCTAATATACAGACAAAGTTGTAAAGCTTATATACTGTACTACTAACTGAAGTTCTCAATTATGTATGTTATCCACAGGTTTGTGTGGATAACATTGTTAAAAAGTTAATTGTTAAAATACTTAATTGAAAACAGAGGTGTAACCATTGTGTGGGCACTGAGGAATCTTATCACACTACATACCTAAATACCCTTACTGTTTACGTGGTCTGCTACAAACCCAATTTCCCAGAAAGTGAAGATGCTGTATGAAATGTAAATAATAAAAACAGAATGCAATGATTTACAAATCTCATAAACCCATCTTTGAATTACAGTAAAACATGAAAAGCATAAATATTTGCATAAATAGCAAAAATATTCAAACTGCGATTTTAAAGACAATATCTACCAATTAGGATTCGAATCTGCCAAATAGGATTCTAGCTGCTCAGCAGTCTTGGATCTTCTTTGTTGCATTTTGTGTTTTGTCTTGTTTCAAGATGCACTAAAAATGTTTAATTTGTGAAAGGTCTGCAGCAGGATTGCTGTTGTAATAGCTCCAATGTGTGGTTTGTTGTTGTCTTGCTGAAATATGCATCACCTTTGCTAAAAAAGATGTCATCTGTATGAGAGTGTATGTTGCTCTAAAACCTATACATACCTTGAGCGTTGATGGTGCCTTTCCAGATGTGCAAGCCACCTATTTTTTAACTGAGCATAATAAGCTGGATGGTCTCTCGTCTCTTAAATCCAGAGGGTGCAGTGTTTATGTTTTCCAAGAGGAATTTCAAATTTTGATTGGCGTGAACCCACAATAGTTTTTCTACTTTGCCTCAGTCCATTAAATGGACTGAATTGGCTTTGGCTCAGTGCATTTCTGCATCATGTTCATGTATGTCTTGTTCTCTGTATGATAGAGCTCTAACCTGCCTTTGTGGATGGCACAGTGAACTGTGTACACAGACAATGATTTCTGGAACTGTTCCTTAGCCCATGCAATGATTTCTGTAAAAGAATCATGCCTGTTTTTAATGCAGTGCTGTCTGAGGGCCCAAAGATCAGGGGCATCCAATATTGATTTCCGTCCTTCTCCCTTGCACACAGAGATTAACCAATTAACACAGAGATTGCCAATTAAACTGATTAGTTGCAAAATGTTCCTCCAGCTGTTTCTCTTTTATGCTCCTTATTTTTCCATCCTTTTGTCGCCCCCATCCCAACTGTTTTTAATAATTTTGCTGTCATCATCACTCAACATTGTTGAATAATTTTAAAAAGGCCCCAAAATCACTGGCATCCAGATTTTCAACCTTGTCCTCTCTGGACATAGATTTCTTCAGATTCTGTGACTTCTATAATGATATTTTGTACTGTAGATAATAAAATTTAGAATTCAGAATTTTTAGAATTTCTTCAGAATTTTAAATTAAGAAACGTTATTCTGAAATGTTTCCACAATTTGTAGTCAGTCTTTTTGCAGTCCTTCTATACACGATCCTATTACTGACCTGTCGTGGTTCAACCTAATTATTACCATTTACTTTTCCAGCCATTTGTTGCTTCTGTCGAAACTTTCAACCTTCAAATAATCTAATATTTTTGATGAAATGGCAAAACTCAGTTTTGTAAGTTTCAGTTTGTAAATAAAATTTACATTTATGTGATTTGCAATCATTGCATTAAATTATTATTTACACTTTACAGTGCCCTCTTTGACACTTTTTGAAATTGGGGTTGTACGTGACATTATAATAGTACTGCTGGTGGTAATTTCACATATCTTAGAAGTCAGTTTTTCCCTGCTAACCAGTAAAAAAGACAAAAACAGAAAAAAAAATGCAACATTCAAGATGTTAAATATGCCCACACAAAAACTGCTCTGTTAGAACAAAGGGACAGGGGTGAAAAGAGTGCAATGCAACATCAGCAAATACACCCCAGCATGCCAAATATGTTACACGTGACCTTGGTCAAAGATGTGCACCTGTGGGCGTGTGAGATCCACGCTGATTATATCTGACCTGCATGTGGCTGAGACACACTGACATGGGTTGAGATCAGAAAGACACCAGCAGCTGAGAGCAAGAATTATATGTGTTTGGTGAGTAATGTGTAAAAAAAACAAAGTATAATGAGTACATAAAAACCACTGTACAGTACACCTAACAAAAAAAGTAACAAAATTATATATTGTGATGTGATTGAGACACGGCGGGTCCATAGATTGGTGTAGAGCCATCTTTATTATACATCACAGCACAACAACCCCAGTTCCCCATGTTTTAACACGCCGGGCGTGATTACGGATGGCACCGCAGTCCACGCCCCACCACATATATATTATAATATAATAAACAGATTTGACTAAACTTGTGATGAAGCTGAGGGGTCTATTCACAATCTGTACAACATCTGATTTAAATGTCGAGCTGTGATTTGGAGTGCGACATCTGACTTGTTGGAAAAGTACAGATTGTGATTCGCTCTTAAGTCGTGACGACTCCTGTCAGGAATAATAGTGATGAACAAAGTTATCCCGCATGCAAAAAGATGCTTCTGCATGAAGCAGTAGATATTTAAAATTCTTAAACAAAAGACTGCCATAAGATGTGGGGAAGACACAATCATTATTTCTAAGTGTCATTAACAGCCCCTCACAGATATTGTGTCGCGCAGTTTCTGTGATGTTTATGGCCCAAAATTGGGCCTAAAATATGGGAAAAAAATGTCATGTTTGCCTTTTTTTTTTTCTCTCGTAACGGTTTATTTATTTTTGCGTCTCATCTGTCTTCTCACTTCTCTGGCACCTTGCTTGGCATGAAACAAAGTTTTTCTTTACAAATATAAATAAAAAATAAATACGACATTGCAAGATGGGTCCACTGACAGGGTACGTAATGGATGAAAATATTTTCATCTTTTACACATTTCCAAATATCACACATTTTCTACTATATATTGAGGAGGACAAATTGGTATTTTAAGTAAAAGACCGAACCACGCAACCCCAGCCTGCTGAAGAAAGTGTGGTAAAGCTCTTTTTTGCATCTCTTTTAATTGCATTTATCAACATTGCATTCTATACTTCTTGGTTTCTTAGTAATGCACAATCAGCTTTAGGCAGCGTTTCAGATTTCAGCTCATTTTTAAGATCAAGCAACCCATCATGTAACCCAAATGTAACTGTCATAATCCTGAGTGTGTGTGTGTGTGTGTGTGTGTGTGTGTGTGTGTGTGTGTGTGTGTGTGTGTGTGTGTGAACTGTACAGTACATGGGTGTATGCGTTACAGAGAATCGTTTAATCCCATATAGCATGCCACATATTTTGACAGGGGCTGTCCCCGCCCACAGCTTTGATTTTGTGCGAGAAAAGATAATTATTTCACCTTTCACTTGAAATTCATTATCAGAGGGAGAGGAAGAGACAGGTAAATGACAGGTAATTGCTTTTCAGAGTCAACACCATTCTTTCTCCAATATACCAGAGCAAGCGGGGAGATGGGAGGAATTGAAAAAGACCAGGTGAGAGAAGCGAGACAGAGACAGAGTGGGAGGAATGAGAAGGAAGGGCTAATTTCCATAATGAAAAGGTAATAATTTGTGGTGTTAGTGTTAGTTTCAGTCTAGTGTCTATGGCATGTCAGCTCCTTGCTCGAGGTCATTGTGTGGTACCACTCATGCATACTAAACCCACATGGCCTGTCCCTTCTCAAGAATGTCAGTTTCACCTTTCCTCTTGTGTATCATCTTTCTGAATCCAGCAACTCCCACTTTTCTTTTCCCACGTTTCCTTTTTTTTCATGTATTTTTCAAGCATTTCCTGCGAACCAGAATAGTAAAAAACAAAGAAATTTAAAAAAAAAACCCACACAAATGAATTATATCCACTTGTACAATCCTACAAAGGCCACAAACTTTATTTCATGCAGCACTTCCTCTGACTCTCATTTAGGGACATTGATATGTGTCTTATTTCTCTTCTTACTTACACATAAACTCACAAAAACCACAATCCCTCAACCTAGCTACATGAATGATTTAGAAGCATGCACACTGACTATCTGCCACCTGCCTTGGCTCTGCTCAGGCCCACCTAGCGGCTGCTGGCCCTGCATGTTAATGCCCAGCGGATAGGGACTTGCATGTTAACATGAAGCGGGACTCTAAGCGAGTTGACATACTGACAGGGAGCAGACACTGTACACTATTGCTACTGGTTAAAAGAGTTGGAAGTTGGAATATCAAGAAAGCTCTGCCTTGAAGTTGTTTTCACCTATGGCCACTGACGCGTTCAGCAGAACTTACTGATGTAATGATTGAGCTTTTGGACACATGTTGGATTGCTATGGGCTTCCAGTGAATCCCCGAGGCGTTTAGACTGAATCTATTGTAAAGTGGTTTAGAAATGTCAAGTTAGAGCAATGATAGCAAGTATTCTAATCATAGTCAGGGAGGTTTTGTTCTATTTTTACTACAGTGGTCCTTTTTAACAAATGCTTTAGGGAAGGACTGCCGATGATGGGTACTGTTGCTATGTGACTAATGGAACCATATTTGAAGTGCGCTTCCCTTTTTCTAGATAAGACTTTGCTTGTTTTTACTCCCAGCACTGTAAACCATCTGATCACATGCTAAACTGTCAGTGCTGTTATGACTAAACAGGGTACAGTTTCTGCTGTAAACAGAACGAGAGGTTCTTTGTTTTGGGTCACACATAGCATCAGTGAATCACAGATGCAGCCTAGGGACCATATTGCAATGGCCTTTGAGGTAGTTCTCACTACAGTAAGTGTCTTCGCATTTAGCTACGATAACACACAATCACACACCAGCTATGCTTTCACAACTGGTAAATATAAACATGTAAACCAAACAGGGATATCTGCATATGGCTTAAAAAATGCTGAACAAAGAATAAAAACGACTGTACAACAGGGCAAATGTGCCACCATTTGCCCTTTGTGCCACCATGAATTTTTTTTATAGGTTGAAAAGGCTGTAGGTCTGTGACTGCTGTACACTTCACACTGTAAAGAAAGCTGACACGGTCAAGTCTTACAGTACTCATGTTGAATAGCACGATGGCCTTGGTAATTAAAAAGTAAGTCGTCCATTCGGTCAAAAAAAAAAAAAGGTTTTGGAGAACCCATTCATCCTTCAAATGTTGTACCTAGCTTCTTCCAGTAAATTACGTAAATAGAGTGATTTAAGCCATTTTAAATCAGCTTACAATGCTTCTTATTGCACATGATTGTAAATTGCAAATTAATTATCTAATCTGGGAGTCTGAGTGGATAATGAGCTTTTCAGCCTTAAATAATCTTCCACCAGATTCTCACCAGCATATACTTTAAAACTTTTCATTTATGTAATTTTTGTTGGAATTGTTCTCTGTCTTGATTTCCATACCCAGTCAGTTTCTGTGTAGCGAGTGTCTCAGCTTAGGCAGCAAAGGAAGGTAATTGAAATTCATTATATGTGTATGGTCACTTTCTCCCCATTAATTTTTGTTTCCAACTCACTTGCTTTTCTAAATAGACTCCATTCTTTCTCAATATAAAAACATGTGCTTGAAGAATTTTAATGTCTAACTTGCAGCCAATTTTAAGAGGTTGAATACATCGCAGGTTTGGAGAAGACTGTTCCTGAATTTTAATTGGCATTTTTATTAATCAAGCTGACATAATTCAAAAGGGTTTGTTGAATTTGCATCAGAATCTGCCGTTCTCTGTGATAAATGTGTATTTGGTTATTCACTGCTCAAGCACAATATGATCTGTTTATATTTTGCTTATAACTGATATGCAAGGGAAAGAAATCTGTGTAAAACCGAGTGCTGGGCCAGTTTTAGTTTTAAGGCCTAGAATACCTCAGTGCTAGGAAATGTGGAAACCCGGCCCACTTTTTAAGGCGTTGCTATTTGATTTATGCATGTATGTGTTCTCTAGGTGAGATTTTGGTCTCTGCGTAACTGTGTAACAGGATTAACCCAGCTGGGTTGCATATCTCTTTCCACTATCTCCCACTGGCAATGCAGAGTGCATCAAGCTGAGGAGGCTGTCAGTGGGTGGGCGACATATTCTCCACAACTAGAGGGGGATTTTATAGAGTTTGGCAACCGGCACAATAGGATACAGGGAGGCAGCTCCCCTTCTATCCACCTCCCTTCACCGTCTGGGCTTGTCACTACTAAAAGGGGAACAAAGGCGAGAGCAGCTAAGGGATTTGATTGTTCTTGTTTGGAGGAGAAATGTGTTGTCTGCATGTTGGTAGCATTTTCAGCAACATCCTAAACATGGGTTTATGCTAAAGGTGTACAGGGAGTTGGATGGCTCATCTTCCAGATAGTCAACTCCTAGATATTCTCTGTGGTGAATGTGGGTATGAAATAGGTTGTCTCTCACTGTATGTTAAAGCAGACAGGCACCACTGCTTATTCAGACAGAGGCCCAGCCCACTCTCTTTCAAATGAACACATAACACTTTATGATGGACTACTCTACAAATTGTATATGCAAGCAGTCTGTACATAGGAAATGACTGCAGACGGCATCCACAGTCCGACTTCCACACCGGATGATAATAATGAATAATTTTTAAAAATCAAAGGGTTAATGGGTGGAGAGGAAGTGTGGTGTAAGTAATCAAGCAAGAGGAAACTTGAGACAGAGAAAATTAAAGCGCCTACGCCATAGTTGGCTCTGTTGAGGTGGAGGCCTTTTTCCTGGAATCCAATGAAGTGGACATTAGTGCGTCGGAGCACCATGGTGGTCACAAGCCATTTCAGTTTGAGCTGTTGATTCCAGCCCATGTCATGCTCAAAGCCAGAGCTCTCTGAGCTGGGGCAATGCAAGTGCTGCCATCTGCAACCATCACTAAGCCATATTTGGATCTGAAGAGGAAGAATGCACTCCAACCATCAAAATCAGTCTGATCCGTTGCTCCAAAATCGAAAAAGTGTTCTTATTAAAAAAAAAAAAAAGTACAAACTTGTGCTAAGAATAACTCTGTCAGGGTATTGTAAAAGCGCAAAAAGTTTTAAAATGATTGCATATAATGTTATCACAGGCCTGTAAAAGCAGTGGCCTGCATATATACATTTTCAAACCCTGAAATGCAGAAAAGCTTTAAAAGAAATCTCAATATTTTCAACATTATCAATGCATTATTTCACAATTCCATCATTTTTCATTTTCATCCCAAAAAACACAAGCAGTAATTCTTTAAAAAGATGTCTTCGTGTAAACTCTTTGGCTCTTAGCTGGACAAAAAATTACTTTTAATTGGCTCATGGGAATACAGAAGCTGAAATATTAATAGTAATAACAATGTGTTAGTTGCAGCCATACACTACATGCACGGCAATGTGTGAGGCCATTGCCTGGGAAGATCAGAGAGAGTAAACTTCACCCTTTAAGCAGAATAGGTGAAATGCTGTGGCATCCAGGGCCATAACATTTTGCCTTATTTGACAACCATTTTTTCTTTACATAACTAGGTTGGGAGCATGTGCACATCAGTCTGAATTTTAAAAAAAAAATTCTTTCAGTGTTTTTCTGTTGCCAACTGAGGCATGTATAAATATTCTACTTGTAACAATAAGCAGAGGAGACAGAGGTTGAGAGTGTGCCTCTCCTCTCTCCTCTCCTCTCCTCTCCTCTCCTCAGCTGAGGCCTATTGTAGTTTGCACAAGTGATGTTCAGACATTGCAGGGAAAGAGCTATTGTCTCTGTCTAAAAACAAATATGCCTTTTTATAAACTTTTAGCACAAAGAAAGGGGCAAAAATAACTGTGCCGTATATACCATCATACATATAATGTCCTATATTGTTTGCTTCTAAACATTCAACACAGTTGGACTTTGCTTGTGATCATTATTCTAACCCCTTGTTCCTCTTAGACACTCTATAGAAGATTCCAGGCTGTGGTACATCAGCTCCCTCAAGTCTGTAAAGTGTTGGTAACAGTTATGTTGATGATTATCACGACTTGATCATTGTGGCTGAGTAGTGACGGACATTGTCTATTCCGGTGAGCGTTTAAAAGCCTGCGCATATGGCCACGCTGAAGTCATCCTAGTGTGTGGTGCAATGGTTACAAATTAATGGCTACGAGTGATGTTAAAGCAGGCTGAGTGACTCTTGTTGGACATGGGGATTTGAAAGCCAGCATGTTGTCTCCAGTGGAGGATGCGTTCAAAGCTCACTAGCTGCAGGCTTTACCTCTCCACAGGGAACTTTATGGAGGAAAACACACAGACATACACCACTGAGCATTTTTAACAAAAATATTTTGCACTTTGTAATACACACAATCCACTCTGTTATGCTGAATTATAACATTTATGCGGTTGCTTGCTTGGGGTAACATCTTGAACATGATAAGATAAGATAAGATAAGATAACCTTTATTAGTCCCACACGTGGGAAATTTGTTTTGTCACAGCAGGAAGTGGACAGTGCAAAAGTTATGACGCAAAAATTAGAATACAATAAGAATAAATACAGTACACAGCTGTACAGAATAGAATAAAATAATATACTATATACAGTAGAATAAAATAGAATAAAAATATACAATAAGATAAAAATAGAATACGAATGCTATATACAACTGAGTAAAAATACAACGATGCCAGAAAAGATTATTGCACTTAGTATTATTGCACATGTGTGGATGTGTGTGTTTGTTCAGTTAAAGTCTTTGTTGTGGAGTCTGACAGCAGTGGGGAGGAAAGACCTGCGAAATCTCTCCGTCCCACACCGTGAGTGCCGCAGTCTCCCACTGAAGGAGCTGCTCAGTGCTGTCACAGTCTGCTGCATGGGGTGGGAGACGTTGTCCAACAGGGATGACAGCTTAGCCGCCATTCTCCTGTCACTCACCACCTCCACTGGGTCCAGAGGGCATCCTAGAACAGAGCTGGCCCTTCGGATCACCCTGTTCAGTCTCTTCCTGTCCCCAGCAGAGATGCTGCCGCCCCAGCAGACCACACCATAAAAGATAGCAGAAGCCACCACAGAGTCATAGAAGGTCTTCAGGAGTGGGCCCTCCACCCCAAACGACCTGAGTCTCCGCAGCAGGTACAGCCTGCTCTGCCCTTTCCTGTAGAGGGCGTCTGAGTTATGAGTCCAGTCCAGTCTGTTGTTCAGATGAACACCAAGGTACCTGTAGCTGTCCACAGCCTCAATGTCCATACCCTGGATGTTCAGTGGTTGCAGTGGAGAATGCTTGTGCCTGCGGAAGTCTACCACCAGCTCCTTGGTTTTACTGGCGTTGATCTGGAGGTAGTTCAGCTGGCACCAGTCCACAAAGTCTTGAGTCAGTCCTCTGTACTCCTTGTCGTCCCCATCAGTGATGAGGCCGACTATTGCAGAGTCATCAGAGAACTTCTGCAGGAAGCACTGGGTGGAATTGTGGGAGAAGTCTGCAGTGTAGATGGTGAAGAGGAATGGAGCCAGAACTGTTCCCTGTGGGGCCCCCGTACTGCAGACGACCCTGTCCGACACACAGCCCTGAGTCCTCACATACTGTGGTCGGTCGGTGAGGTAGTCCAAAATCCAGGTAGTGAGGTGATGGTCCACTCCAGAGTTCTCCAGCTTGTCCTTCAGAACCGAGGGAAGAATAGTGTTGAAGGCACTGGAGAAATCAAAGAACATGATTCTCACAGTGCTTCCAGCGGTCTCCAGGTGAGCGAGGGAACGATGTAGGAGGTGAATGACGGCATCATCCGCGCCAATGCCAGGCTGGTAGGCAAACTGAAGTGGGTCCAGTGATGAGCTTGTTAGGCGCCGAAGCTGAGCCAGGACCAACCGCTCCAGGGTCTTCATCAGGTGGGATGTCAGAGCCACCAGCCTGTAGCTGTTGAGGTCCTTGGGGCGTGAAGTCTTTGGCACTGGTACAACACAGGAGGTTTTCCAGAGCTGTGGGACTCTTCCCAACCTCAGGCTCAGGTTGAAGAGGTGCTCCATCACCCCACACAGTTGGTCCGCGCAGGACCTGACAACCCTCGAGCTGATGCCATCTGGGCCGCTGCCTTCTTGCCATTAATCCTCCTCAGTTCCCTCCTAACCTGGGTGGTTGAGAGAGACAGGCAGCCTTGTGTTGAGTGTGTATTGGATGCTGTTGTTGGGGGTGGGGGGGAGTGAGCAGGGTGAATAGAGGAGGTGTGAAGTGTCTGAGGTGTCAGAGGTGGAACAGCAGCAGTGGGGGTGGGTGAGTCTGCAGCCGATGTTGTAGACTGTCTCATGGTTGAATCAAATCTGTTGAAGAAATGATTCAGTTCATTTGCCCACCTCACATCCCTCCCAGGCAGAGAGTTCTGCTGTTTGTGGCCTGAGATGGTTCTGAGGCCTCTCCAGACTTCACCAACGTTGTTTTGCTGAAGCTGGTTCTCCATCTTCTGCCTGTAGCTGTCCTTCCCATTCCTTATCAGTCCCCTCAACTCTCTCTGCACCCTTTTCAACTCCTCTTTGTCTTTGGATTTGAAGGCCCTCCTCTTCTGCTTGAGGACAGCTTTAATTTCTGGGGTAATCCAAGGTTTGTTGTTGGAGAAACACCGTACAGTCCTGGTAGGTACGGTGTTATCCACACAGAAATTAATATAGTCAGTAATGCATGTAGTAAGGCTGTCGATGTCCTCTCCATGGTCGTCACAGATCACCTCCCACACAGTCGACTCAAAACAGTCCTTAAGAGCCTCCTCGCTCTCCTCTGACCATCTCTGCACTGTGCGGGTGGCTGGTGGCACCCTGCGCACTAAGGGCTCATACCCAGGGACAAGGTGCACCAGGTTGTGGTCAGATTTGCCCAGTGGAGGGAGAGGTGATGAACTGTATGCCTCTTCAGCATTGGCATACAGTAAGTCCAGTGTTTTATTGTCTCTGGTTGAGCAGGTCACATACTGGGTGAAGGTGGGCAGTGTGGAGTCCAAAGAGGCATGATTGAAGTCCCCTGATATTATGAGAAGGGCTCTCGGAGATTGTGTTTGCAGTCTGCTGACCACTGAGTGGAGAGTGTCACAGGCTGCATCCGCGTTGGCCGAGGGGGGGACATACGCTGTTATTGCGATAACATGCGAGAATTCCCGGGGCAGATAGTACGGACGCATGCTAACGGCTAACGGTTATGCTGTGTTGGTCAAAGTTTTTAGCGTTTAAAACTGTTTTTCCCCCTTGTGCACATATACCACATCACAAGCTGTGTACAACATACAGTCTAGTTCCAATTAACAGCAGTGACTCTGTATAAAACTGTGCAAGGGTGGCTACCTTAATGTTAGAGGCAATCTTATTATATGCGTGTGGATCCAGCATTGTGCTGGGAGTTGGTAATCATCCTGCCAGTTGGTGGACAGACAGAGTGGCTTGCAGGCCACTCAGGGGACACCAGACACTTTGCCTCCCCTGTGTCAGTGATGAGGGACACAGAACACCACAGGAGGCCAGCTGACACATGGGTCACTCCGAGAGAGTCTGAACCTCATCTGGCCTCTTTGTTTCACTTGCCAGTCCTTAATGCTCCCCCTAGACATGCCGGGAATGCCATTTCTATGAAGTGCTGTGTTGCAGTGAGCCAGGCTTTCGTTCTAAAACTTGATATACATTAATGTTGACAGCTCATGCAATACTTGGGCACATCGTCTACTTAATAGGCGGGGGTCTACATTATAGGATCCCTTATATTGTGTTTGATAAATAAGGGCTTTTTGTTTGTGTTGATGCTCTCATTGATTGCAGTGTAGAACTGTATCTCCTGGGATAACTGGCACTGAACTGCAACTATGCATATATTTCATGTGTTGAAATGGGCCTTGAGTAAAAGACAGCCTGTAATAATAGCATCCTTGGCAGAGTTGAACCCGCGAGTTGTTGATGGCACATCATCACTAGCAACAGCTCTTTTTTTTTCACATGCAGTTCCAAACATTTACTGCCTCAAACCTATGTTATTGTGTTAATCATGGATGAAACAGTGATGCTAAAAAGAGGTGCAGTTGATTGGAGCAGATGTGACATGTTTGTCAAATGACCTACTTCTGTCCCTATTACGAATTAAAATTGTATGATGGCGACTGGAGCGACTAATGAATGTTAGATGTGGGGGTGGGGCCAAGTGTGCTAGTGGAGAGGGGAAACAAAGGTTACACGGGAGTAAGTGTGCATTTAGGTGTATGTGCATGCAGTGCCTATGTGGTTAAATGTGTAAATAATACATTGGGGTTCATGTACCATATAGAGATTGCATTAATGTTGCGAATCAGCACAAACGCAAACAGGCATACTGACCAACGGGCCACCCCCAGAGCCTGAGTGTTAATGGCTCTTTAATTGGTTGAGTGTTTGCGGGGAGGTAGCTTTAGACAGATGTTATCTGGCCCTACTCTCTGTAGGAGGTGAGAGCAGGGCTCTAATGGTCTGCGCATATGGAACCGATACTTGGACCTGGGGTGGAGACACAACCTGCTGATCTGGCCCTTTAGCTACTTAGCTTCTGAATTAGGGTGTGTGGGAAGAAAGTTGACTGAAGGAAGATTAATTTCCACATTTTGCACCAGGCCCTGTTGTGCCAACATCAGCAAACTGCATGTCCACTGCTTGTAGTAACAGTACGTTTGCCCTTATGGACAAACACGGGCTTTGAGGGGGATGCAGTTTTTTTGATAAATGGACACTGGCTTCACTCAGGAAAAGTTGTTTGTCTGTCTTGGCCCCAGCTCTTGTTTCTCTTTCTTAGTGAATCCTTTCCCCCCATCTTCCCCCTCTTTGTCTCCTTCTTTTCTCTCCATCTTTTTGGCTCCTCTGGCTCAGCGAGGCACAACTGTGTGTCGTGAGAGATCATATCCTCTTGACCTTGCTCCAGAACTTCTGATATATTTCATCTTTTCATCGATTTTTCTACTCTCTGCCATTTTTTTTTATCGCCCACCCCCTCCCTTCCGTTGCCATTTTTCTTCCTCTCCACAAAATCATTTTCATCTCTCATCCCATACAAACATACTAACAGAATTTCTATTAGTCAGAGAAAAAGAATGGAAAAAGCAAGAGAGTAAGGGGATGGTACAAGATTGCATTTTCCATCAGAGTGAACTTTGAGAAAATGTCCACAAACAAATAGAAAAATACAGGTATGCTAGAGGAGTAAAGATGAGCAAAGAGGTGGAAGGGAAAATCAATATACTCATGTGCATGCATGTGTGCGCGCACACACACACTCACACCCACATACACAATAAGGTGTGTTTTTAAGGTTAGGCGCTACGTACAAAACAGCCATTTACCCCCATATGATAACAGCAGCACTTGACTTGAAGCTTTCTCTAAACACTTCAGTGTCACTACCTGTGAGATGGGAAAAAAGACACAAAGCAAGTTCTTTTACCAACTGACTTTTTGACCTTGATAACCTCCCGCTAATGTGTTTTGACTAACACAGTGTGCCCCATTAGCATCCATGCTGTTGGGGGGACCACAGGATCAGCCACCGTATGGTGTTATGGTCAGGGTTCAGGGTTATTATTACGCAGGCGGCGCAGCCATCGTGTTTACTGTCGATGGAGATGACTTGGCTCATGACCCGCTGCCCTGTTGCATATGGGTCCTCCCAGTGAAACTGCTCTGTCGTTCTGAGCATCCATCCTGAGCTGTCATTCAAATGTTTTCATCAGCTCTCATTGCTGTGCTTTATCTCTTGTTTGGGATGAGTAGTGAGGAAAAAAACAAACCAAAAAACAACAAAACATGGGATGAAGGACGACGAAACAAGAGACGTCTCGCAGAGGAATACAATGGCCAGGCTATTTCCTGTCAAATCACTTCATCCTTCTCCTTCATTGCTTAATTGACAAACAGAAATGCACATCCCTGCAGTGAACAGCTCCCAGAGAGCAGTACCTTGAATGAGTCAACTTTTCTGGGGTGGAAAGTACAGACTAGCAACAGCAAGAACAGACTCCCAATTGATTTGTCAGCTCAGTTCAAAACAGGCTTATGTAATATCTTCCTCCATCTTTTTCACTCTTATAAACGTTCTCTCGATTTAACCATCAACAAAATTTGGTTTGTGTCTTTGCACTTGCAAGTGCTTATATAATCAGATGAACTCATGCACTGCCAGATATGCTTATTATTAATGAGGCAGAGATTTGGACTGTTATCTGTATTAATAATGTTTCCATTAAGTTAAAATTAAAATCTTGTGCTTACATAATTCACTGTCATTATTTTCTAACCAAAATGTTTTCATTGTGCCCCCCCCCCCCTTTTTTTTTTCTTTTGTCTGCTGGCTGTGTTTGTTTTCCTGCAACCAACAATGACAGTGGGGTCAGCTCGGTGTCAGTCTGTCATTAATTTTACACAGTCCCCATTTAAGTATATGGCCAAACATTAACAGGCAGGTTGAGTTTTTGAGGGGGGGGGTTGTTCTTTTTTTTTCTCTTTGTCTGTCTGTTTCACAGCCTTGTCTTTGTGTATACTTTGTGCATACTTCCCAGTCTTTTCTTCTAACTGTTTATCGGGTCCCCTCATGGTCAGTGTAGGTACTTGGCCAATCCTGTAAGGTGTCTACAGTAAAAACAAAACAAAACAAAACAAAAAAAATAATTAATTACTATTATGTCATATTCATTTTGTGCCTTGTATACCCTGTATTCCCTGGGCGCTGCATTGGTGGCTGCCCACTGCTTCACTGGGTGAATGGGTTAAATGCAGAGGAACTATTTCCCTATGGGGACTAACACATACACACACTCACACACACACACACACACACACACACACACCCTTTTAATGATCTTATTATAATGTAATTCAGATTAGTTTTAATTTGTTTCATCTAAAAGACCGTGTGAAGCAAATTAACATAGATTCCAACCCAGAGTGAAACCAATTTTTTTTTTCTTTAGCTGTGTTATCTTCTGTTTAGTTAGTCCCATATCAGAAAGTTGTGTAGCCCTGTTTAAATAGGGAGAGACAACAGAGGAGAGAGTAGAGGTTTTCCTTTTCTGATACGATAAGGTAGAGGGAATGTTTTGACTGCAGGCTACATGTGGCAGTGAAAATAGCCGAGATACAGCATATCAGAAAAAATATCTCACGATATCTGAATACTTTTCAGGCAAAAGCTGATCATCAGTGTTTGTGCTTTTTATCTGAGACTCTTGCAGAGGTACTGCAGCAACACTTCAACAGTTTTCAGCCGATGTCTACATTAATTCTGCTGTTGCTGATGATCAATTGATACATTGTCTGTTCACAAAGCAAGTCTTATGTGCTTATTACACCAATTAAAGCTAAGAGGAGATATATTGAAAATTTCAGCTGCCAACTTACCTTCATAAATGTAATTTTGTTTCATCATAATGAAACAGTTCAGCTATATCTAAGCTGTTCTGGTACATGTGCTTGGTTGTATTTGCTTGATTTAATGGTTTTTCAATATTTTAGTATTTGATATGCCTATCTTTTCCAGTCAAGGTTGACACAAAACCTCAAAATCTGTGTTAATTGGCATGATTTAATGTTTTTCCAAGGATATCAGAAATGCTTGGCTTTCTCCTTTTTCATCCACTCCTTCGTTGGACTTGTATGTTTTCATTATAACAGTAGTAATGTCCGATTATGAGTTGCACCTTAATAGTTGATGTGTTATGACTGTTTTTACTTGAAGAAGACAAGAAGATGTGTGGTTTATTTTGGTTTTGTTTTCCAATGGGATAATTTTTTAATTTTCCATCATTACAGATCCTTCCCTATCACAGGAAGTAGAAAACTGTGTTTACTTAAGCTAAAACTTTAGTTTTCTATTGAATAATGGTCAGTGGGGTACGCTCCTGAGCTGGATTCAAAGTAAAATAAAGTCAGTCATGTTGTAGAGATATTATGATAAATATTAACCTAAACTAGAATTTAAATTGAAATACAACATGGAAATTTTCTTGCATTTCTGCAGATCATACAGTACTGTACCTTACTTTGACACATGGGAATTCTTTCTCGTGCATCGCTTTGTCTGTATCAGGTCCATGGCCTTGCCTAACTCTGTCTATCTCATCAGAGAGAGTGGGGGAAGCATGACCTCTGTGTATTTTCATGGTTGACTGGAAAAAACCTGAGTCTACCAGTCCCAGTGGAGAGGGAGAGGATTGTAGAGTGCAGGCTATGACATCCTTTTCCCTGTGTGCTCATGGTTGGCCTCTTGTGGACAATCAGTTCCAAAGCTGACATTTACGCACAACTTGCTCTGCTCAGAGAGGGAGAGGGAAAAAAAACTGAAGTGTGTGGGTGTGTGGGGAAAGAAATCTGACTTGCATTAAGTTACATCTTAAGTTTAAGAAAAGATCAAAAAGTCTTTCAATGAGTAATGGCACGTACAGGGTTTTCTACTAGAAAAATCTATTTCTGTGTATGACTGTGTTATGTACAGCTGTCACATGGGATACTATGGACTCATTGTGGGCGATGGTGCTTTAACATTCTCCAGTTCTTACAGCATTTAAAACTGTTTTTTCATTTACATTAAATCTATTTTTATTAATCTAGTGAAGACCGAAGTGTTTTTATGTGTACTTCTCCTCACTCTCACTGCCTACAATCCCAGCATGTCTTCACGAGGATAGATGAGCGGTTGTGGAACGTGAGCGTATTCTGACTGGGCTCGTAAATGCATCACAATGATTTAAGTACAAATGTGTTTATGTTTACAGGCAGTGTTAAAATGCAGTGTCTTCACAGGAAACTGTGCTGCATTTAGACTTTTCACACTGTTAACTGCTCAGAGTGGCTAACTGCCTTTTACACACTTTATTGTGTAATGGTGTTTCTTCCTGGCTCTGATCCCACTCTCCCTCTGCTTGTCTCTTTCTCCCCTAGGTGAGTACCGGGATCCCGGATGCATGTGTCATAACCACGAGAAGGACTGGCTTGCTCGTCACAGTATGCGGTCTTGTTATATTGAGCTCTCTGTGCTTCTTAAATCCTCGCTGTAAATTTACTGTGATTCTTGATGGCATCTACACTTCCTTGAGAAATGGCTGATTATAGTTGCGGGGCGCTACAATAGATAATCATTAGCCATATGCACTGTGCACTGGCATCGTTCAAGATTTAGAGTGCTGTCCGTGGTGCTGAAAACAAATCTATTGCTGCCAATACATTTGTGCTCAGTTGTGTAATAGGTCTATTGTGTGTGTGCAAGAATCTGTGGGAGCATGTGGCAGTGTGTACCCGTCCATCTTTACAGCATGTGTGTGTGTGTGTGTGTGTGTGTGTGTGTGTGTGTGTGTATGTACTGGTATGTGAGCGTGGCTCCATTATCTTTGCGTCTGAACAGTTTTCCCGTCCCATGCATCATCCACCCCCGTCTGTCTCCATGTCAGCCCTGATAACAGCTCCTATTGCCCACAGAGATGACTAATCAATAACACACAACCATGGGAACAACAGCTTGCTCTCCACACAGACATACAAGTGCGCACACACAAAGCGGAAGTATTGGCTCACTGTCCGCAAACATTGCATTGACTGCTGTAAGCTGACAAAGAATCTGTTGTTTTCTGATTTTGGGATATCTGGAATGCTCACACTTCCACAACACCACCCACTGCTACCAACACTGCTCCCGCAGCTAAACCACACCTTCACATAAAAAATGCAGAAAGTGTGTGCCCACACACCCACACAAACGCGCACACATTCCCGCACGCAGACACACAATTTGTCAAAAGACCCAGAATCGGTGATGCTTTATCAGCCTTTATCACCGTGTGTTTGAGGATGTTTCTTCTTACAAAGAATCTTCAGTTTCCTTCTGCTTGCATCACTATTGGTTCTCTTCCCTTCTTATCTATTCATGTTCCCCACTTTAATGCTCTTCCAGTACAAGGCCTGTCAACCTCCGTAGAAGCGAAATCAGGGCTTCAGCTGAGTGAAACTGCTTACTGATTTTGCTTGATTCAATGCCCCTCACCTTCAATGAGTATCTCAGTCAGCCTCAAAGGAATAACATAGGACAGATGACAATAAATGCATAAAAGCCTTGAAAGGCACTGGTAGAGCACCATTCGTCCTTCCCCTGTCTTTTTTATTCTATTTTCTTCCACCTGTCAGTGTGTTGTAATGCCCATAGACAGACTGGCCTGTTTAAAACCTTGTCTTCTGTCCTGCTCCCTCCACCCCAAGGTGCCATTCTGACCCAATAACTCCTTCATTCCTCTCTCATGCTTCATTCACTCCTCTTGCTGCTTCTCCTCCCCCCCATGCTCCTCTCAGTCTCTCTCTGTTGCTTACTCTCTCTCCCTCCGGTGGCCAGAATGCTGTAATTGAGTTTTTTATTCAAGTCAATTAAAAGTGCAGGCCCAGTCGGAGACAAAACAAGTCTGCACAGTTGCTTTTTTCCTCCGGCTGCCTCATTTTTTATTCAGTCCACTCTTTATATCACTCAGTAGCTAAGAAAGCACGGGGTGTGTACTTTCATTTCATATGTGTCATTAAACTGTTTTGACATTGTTTACAATGTAATTTATCTTTCTGTATGACGCCTCCCCTTCTCCCAAAAGAAATCCTATTTAAATGGTAATTCAAACTTCCATTAAGTTGGGGCCTTTGTGAATGCCATACAGAAGTTGCTCTATTCCTCCCTTCTGCCTCAGCAGCCATCTGAGGCATGATTGTTTACTCCCAAAAAGCCAAATATTCATCAAACTGAAACACCAGCAATGTTGTCTTCAGTTGATAATGCTTTCCTGTTCTCATTTAGCATCATATTTTCTTTAGCCACTGAAGTGATGAATGATGGTGCCAAGTTCATAGGGATCATCTGAGATGATAGAGCATCATAACTGTGTGTCATCTGCCGAGGCATAATAACTTTGTAATCAGAGGGAAGGTTCACCAAGGTTTGAATGAGCTGGTCCACTTCAGACTCCGAGTCGAGTATTGGGTGCAAATTGATATGCAGATGTTGACACGAGCCGCGCCGCATATCACAACTTAAATAATTTCTCTCCCTCATTTACTGAATTGTAATTGTGCAACACGGAGATAGTGAAAGTGAAGGTAATGCTTTTCATATGCAAATGAGGAATGAAATGAGAGATTTGCAGCATTCATTAAAGAAAAGCAGGGAGATTTATGATGGCTGTGCGGCAAATTTTCTTTAAATGCTTTAATCAGCGAACCGTTTGGAAGGCACAACTCTGAAGTGGAACTTGTCCTCTTTATAACCACATGCATGCTTACACACACACGTGCACCGCTTGCAGTGTATTCTTGTTTTAGTGACGTAGTGGCGAGGTTGAAGTAAAAAGCTATTAACACTTTATAATAACCATCATTAATAAATCGTAAATTGATGGGCAATTAAGCTTTATTTCACAGGTTTTTTTTACTGTTAACAAGCAATTAAAGTGGTTAATAATTATTACTTTAAAGGACATTGCTTATTTTTAATACTTAAACTGAAGGGAATTTGTAAATGAAGAAGAACATTTCAAATTGTTAATATAAACCGTTTCCAGAAAAGTAGATATATTTGTATCCAATTTCCAGGTGAACTGTCCATCAGCTGATTTAAAAGCAATTCAGCCGGACAACTCACTTTATGATTTATGCAAGCGGAATTTAGGGTGTCTGGTATCCATGCTATGACCCTGTCACTCCCTGCAAATATCATACATATAGAAATCAGTGATGAGCCAGTATCTCCCCAGAGGCTACAGGTGGATGCCAGGATAATGGAAGGGTTGAAACAGCAGGCGGCAATGCAGGGCAGCATGACACTGATGTGTCAGAGTGAGAGATGGGAAATTTTGAAGCCTAAATAGACCACCAAATTGGGAAGCTGTGTATGACGTGAAGAGAGCGCAGCATGTTTCATGTGTATGACGCAGTTCAGCTCGAGTTGAGAGCCTCAGATAATGACGTTTCATTAGGAAACAAAATTTCATATATTCTCTCTATTTCTTTAAAAGCTATTTGATTTTGAATAGAGGCATATTCTATTAAAAGTTGAAGTCATACTATTTTTTTCCTCACGTCAATCAAGAGGATGCAGAATCCAAGGATTTTTCTTTCACTGAATAATTGTCTGCCATGAGGGTTTTTGACATTTCTGATGCTCAGATATTCCTGTTATGATGCCCAAACCTGGGGAAATGATTATTTGATCATCTGTTGAATTTCTAAGTTTGCTCACTTACAAAGAAATAAACAAGTCTCTAGTATTTATAGGACTTTCATCTTAGCGTGCCCATGTGGCACACAGACTCCAATCAATCAATCGGTTTATAACAAATCCTTCTGATCTCAAACCAAAGAGCTGCCAGAGGACACCAGGGACAAGATTATATACCCATACACAGCTGGAATGAGCTACAAGACCATCAGGAAGATGTTTGGTGAGAAAGTGACAACTGTTGCTGCAATTAGTAACCTAGCTAGTCTCCAGACCTCAGTCCAATAGAAAATCGGTTTAGAGAGCTGAAGCTTCGGGTTGCCAAGCAGCAACCAGGAAACCTAATCGATTTAGAGAGTTTAGAGGAGGAGTTGGGCCAAAATCCCTCCTGCAATGTGTGCACACCTGATGACCAACTACAAGAAACATCTTATTGCTTCTTCACCAAGTATAAAGTCAGCTTTTGCTTTGGGATCAAAGACTTGGTTCACTCAGTGACATTCAAGTCAATTTAAAACTTTTATGTATTGTGTGGGTTTTTTCCCTGGATTTTCGGTTAATATTCTGTCTCTCTACATTAAAATGAAACTACCACAAAATTAGTTAATTTCTTAACCTATAAATTCAGCAGAGGATCAAATAATTATTTCCCCCACAGTATTTACGCATGACCATAGGCATTACATTACAAATGAGGGTAGTTTAACATTTTTTGGCTGTGTTTCTTTGTTGTAATTCTTCACTTATCTGTATGACCGTGTGGGAAAGTGAACCATTTGACTGTTTCACTTATAGAGGTAAACCCAGCTTAGCATGGTGTGTGAACATTTACAGCTGTGGTCTGTGTGCTCTTTGTTAGCTGTCCCACAGCTAACACAGCTGTTGGCCTTTTCACAGCTATTGGCCTTTTCGTTATTTACAGTAGTTTTGCAAGGAAGCAGGGTAAATACCATGAAAAACTGAGGGAAGATAATTGACGTTGTCTGTACGCTGCAGAGGAGTATGTGTCTATTCAATCAATACCTGTATAAATACTGACTTAAATGATTCAGCTGTAAGAAATGGGGTTAATAGCATGTGGTGCAGCCTTAACTGGAGCTGGCTGTGAGATCATTTTGAGCTAACAAAGTGTATTTCGAGAGCACAAATCAACCAGTGTTGCCTCCTTTTTTCATGAGTATAATTCATAACCTTTACATGGTAGGGCAGCTGGTCTAGTTTGAAATTATTTCTTGTGTTTGGCAGATTAGAGAGAACATCTTTTTGATTAAAATGCTAAACCTTTTTCCTGTCTTGTTGTCACACACGCGCATCGGCAATACAGCGTTTATTTCGGGTAGCTGGTTTTTGATGTACCTGACGATGTGGAGCTTCTGGTTCTCAGGGTGCTCATTTGTAAGATGGTACATTCAAATTAGGTTTTGATTGCAAGCCAAAAATATGTTCTAGCACAAAAGGTTTTTACATTACGTCCTGTTTAATGCTAAATACCCTTGCACTCATTTTAATTGCTCTGGATGAGAACATCAGCAAAATAATAATAATGTTTATGGGCACATTTTCTTCCCAACACAAACAACATTTATGAGGGAAGTTGGAGTGATTTCAAATTACTGGGATCGTAACATTCTAGATCCAGGACACAAACATATAAACAGGAAGAATAAAGGCACGCATCTGACAGTTTTTAAAAAGGCTAAAAGCACAAACACGGATTGATTCATTTCACCCGCTTTACACTTAGGTGCTGAACGCTTAAATATAATCAGAGAACAAATGCGGCATGACGTCTTATAAAAATATTACTTAGATTCATTTCCAAAATGTACGCTTTTTGGACTGTTTCTTCTAAACGAAAGAAACAGTCCAAATAGCGGTGATTGGACAGATGGCATGTTAAAGGCCAAACTAAAGCCTGTTGCTGTCAGATTCACATTATTCTTTTATACTCTTCTGTTAAGCTGTTTATCTGCCTGGGACTTGCACAGAAGTGAAGCACTGTTGAAAGTTTAAAGGTCCTAATGTGTGTTACCCTTTAATTGATCAAAACCTTCACTCAGACTTTAAACTTCCATATAACGTGGGCATGTTACAGCTGTAACACATATTAGTATACTGTGTGGATTTTTCAGATTAATTAATTCTGTATCTATTCATCTGCTCTGTATGAGAGTTCAGTATTCCTATTTCTGATACCTTTTTTCAAATCTCTCTGTTTCCATGGATACTGAAGACTGTAAAAGGCAGGTAGACGATGGAGATACACTTTCAGGCTCTCTACTGTTTGGACTCACCAGTTGCAAGTGCTGTGTTTAAAATGTCCTACCTGAATTGTCAACCATTTAAATTGTCTAAAGACGAGAATGTATGTGAGGTGTGGTTTCTAATGTGTTTTCACGGTCTAGAGAAGACCACAGTCAAGTCTCATTTTCTCTGTTCTTTGGCCTGTTTTTGTTTTTCAGCCTATTTTTTGTTATGTGTGTCAAGCTTTTAAAAAGGTCATTGTACAAGCACTGCAGCAGTGAATCAGATTGATGAGGTCAATTTGTATTTTTAGGGCATTCACAAGCTGTCTGTAGCTACTGTAAACAACAGGCAAGACATGCATGAGTGTGCAGGTTGGTTTCACAACTAGATAAAGAGGTGAACAGTTTCAGGTTTGTTAATTCGAGGTATTCTGCTGAACTGGGGGGCTAAGAGGAGAAGAATGAACAGAAAAGATAGTCAGGTGCATTCACATAAGCATATATAATTTCTTTTCTTTTTTTTGTATAATAACAATAACAAAACATCAACTGTGACCTTAGCGAGAACTTTTCTTCACCACTCTGAACCAAATGTGAGTATATTTTGCTCCTGCCTGACTTTAATATGAAATAGTTCTTTGGAGGAAGTTCAGTGAGAGGAAAACTAAATCACAAAATACCTTGAAAGAGTGACCAGGATGATTTACTTGAAAATTTTTACCTTAAACGTTTAAAACATTTTTCACATTTTCCAAAATACTTTATGTGTATAAATACTTTAGCACACTGGCTTCATGTTGCATTTCAGTCTTTTGTATCTTTTTACTTATTACTAAACTTTTATTAAACAGATATTGGAAACATTCATGCCCTCAGGTATGCCCACACTTTTGACTGGTACTGTATGCTTTGTGGTCGCTTTTTTACAAGTTGTCAGTTTTGTCCTTTTACTGTCACAAGTTTTTGCTTTGTGATAGTAATGTCAAGAAAAAAATGTAGCAGTGATTAAAGATTTTTGCACAAATAAAAGAAAGGAACCATCAATCTTCTGAATAATTATTTAGTAAAGTCTTAGTGTATCATTTGAATTTTTATTATAAATATAAGTAACAGTCTGTTTTTTAGCACAGAGTCACAGACAGAGACAGTTGGGTGTTTAAAATCTTCAAACATGTCTTTTTGTGGCCTTTGTCTTCATTTGTAACTGTTTTTCTTTTTCTGTCTTGAATTCAAAGTGACGTTAAGAGTTTTGATGATGGATGGAGAGAACATTTCTAAAGCCCTTTTGCTCAAGCACGGTGTCTGCTTCAAATCTATACCAAGCGTCTATTTTTGTATCTGTTTTTATGAGGAAAAATGGTAGTCTTCAAGTTCATACTCAGGTTACATAAAGTGATCATCTCAGTCATCTCAAGTTATTTTTTTTTTCATAGGGAACATTTTAAATGAACAAATGGGCTGCAAGAGAAAATCCATTTCAAAATGAATAATGCACCATATTTCTATCCTTATAAAACCCTGCATGCCCTTCCCAAAGACACGTATTCTTCTTTCTCAGATCCATGCATACTGTGCTGGCACAGTGCAAGGTAGTGCAGATAGAGATCAGATACCTTTGTCAACTCACCTCAGCAGGTTGTAATGATATTGATGTCAGGAAGTCATCATGGAGGACATGTATCACAGCAGGAAATGTCTTAGGTGAAACATGTCCTCTCTGTACTCATCAATTCTTTAGCAACCTGCTGTCACCTCACTCTTCTGGATACAGCAACACATCTCCCACCTTTTGCTTTTTTTTTCTTCTTTTTTTTGCATTTGTCCTCTCTTGCACTCTCTCTCAAACACAAGTACTGATTCATCCACACAGAGTGAGTTAGGGTGAGTTCTACACAACAACTAAACAATGCTTTATTCACACCCGTTTCTCCGACTTTACAGGATTTTCAAGGGAGAATCTCAGGCTATATGAGGACTAAAAAAGCTAACAAAATAAGAAAAAAAAAAACCTCAAAACATTGACACATTATTAAGGTTTTAAGTGTAAAGATACCGTAAAAGGCTAGATCAGTTTAGAAGGCTAAAGTAGACGATTCACTTCTGGTAATGTGATCTGTTTTGGAAAAAAGGGGACATTAGAGCAAGGTGCACTATATGCGCTCAACATAATTCCTTAATTCGAATCATCTTTGCCTCTCATTTTGATTGGCTGCTCGCCAGATTGATGCTGGTGCAAATGCTAACAGTGTTGTTTGATCGCACGAGAGCACATATGTTACTTTGTTTCTGCACAGCTTAACTCAGGAATAAACTGCGACCTGCTGGTGCCTGCTCCCCCCCCCCCCCCCCCCCCCCCGTCTTTTATAGCGAACAGGTCTCTGTACAGCTGTAAAGGTCAGAAACAGTAAGAGGGTCTAAGAAACAGCTGACTTAAACATAAATACTGCACAGGAAGAGTCTGCACCTGCCATGTTTGGTTTTTATTGACTGTGCTACCTCCCTGCCTGCTCCACTGCTTTGCATAGTTCTCACAAAAAATGACATTTTTTATCATAAAACAGATGCTGAATGTGAAAGTCCTGCATAAATGCAAAGGATGTGATGGATTTTCTTCTTCTTTTTAACGTGACACATAATTCAGCTGTCACAGCTCTTTGTGCTTTAACTTTTGCTTTAGCTTGTGAGAGTCCTGTCTGCTTTTGCTGACATTTAGGCATGTTAGCATGTTGCCATGTTGTTGTTGAATATGCAGGCTTTTTTTGTGTTGTGTAGCTCTCTGCAGCAGGTAACGCTGATCGGTGGTAAAATACGTCTTAGTAGTATAAACGCTTTTTTTTTTTTAAGCCTAATTTTTGTTTTATGACATCTATTACTATCTGACAGGTAAAAAAAAATCCATGAATTTTCTCGCTCCCTGTGTTGCTCTGTATGTGTCCACATCCCCTGCTGAGCTGAAGAGAGTCTAGCTGTTCAGCTGAATCTACTAGTGAATTAACAGTTCTACAGCCTGGCAGGTGCCTCATTAGAAATATTTTAGAGCTGTTATCAGTAACCCAACGCTCCCTGTTTAAAGACCTACAGCCTAGTGTGGTTGTTTTTGTGTGTTTGTGTGTTTGTTTGAGACAGAGAGACGAAAGGGAAGGCGTTTGTGTATGTGTGATACTGGTTTAATTGGAGCTGTGTTAATTCAGCACAGTAGTGATTTAGCGCAGCAGCTGAATGTGTTCATTTTCCGACCTCAGATTTATTTTTGGTGAGAAGTGCTTCTTGAGCAGCTGTACTTATGTGAGGTGAGTCTCCTGAACATCCCGAAACGTCCCAGAATCAGCCAGTGACACGCTGTTTGTGTTAATTAGAAAAATAATTCAAGGTTTTGAACTGTGACAAGCTGTGAACGCAAACATCAACTCGGTGGCAAAACTATATTGACTT
Organism: Mchenga conophoros; assembly: GCF_057382185.1. Taxonomy (NCBI): domain Eukaryota; kingdom Metazoa; phylum Chordata; class Actinopteri; order Cichliformes; family Cichlidae; genus Mchenga; species Mchenga conophoros. The sequence continues at coordinate 18,598,297 of NC_140535.1, read as the reverse complement.
AATTTGTAAGCCGCTGAATGATGAATTAAATGGGGCAAATACGGTTTAGTTGTTAATTTCGCATTTTGACCTGTGTCCTTGAGTTTTTGTATGCTGACGCTGTTGTGTACTGTTAAAGAAACTAAAGACCTTAGAGAAGGTTCCTTTAGTTTGAAAAGCTGGAGCCTTAATGATGATGCGGAATGGCTTTAATGTGCACAGCTTGAAAGAGTGCTGCTCATTCTTCGGTTTGTTTTAGCCAAATTTTAAGTCATCCGTTTGACATTTTGGTTTGCTTAGGATGAAATACTGTGATTTATCTGTGTGTGATTTCCCGTTTTTCTCTGTACAGCACGCTCAGAAAATAATGAGAAACATTTTCCCAGAGGCTGTGGAAATGCTATTTAAAACCTATACAGTCATCATAACATAAAGCAATAAATACATTTAGCCTGCGTCAGAAAAGGAAATCTATTGCACTTGTAATATGTTTGCAATTGTTATTTTTCCCCTTTTACCAAATTTTTCATATCCTCTCCAATCTGATATAATAACCCAACTTTCAGAGTCACAAAAAAGAATGAAAAATAAAGTTAAAGATTTTTTTTTTGTCAAAGCTCCTTCGTATTTTTCTAAAGCTTAAAGTGATACATTTCAGTTACATGCTCTAGGTTGAAAGACACATTTTTTTTCCCATGGTCATAATTAGCAGAACATTTCATGAGGAACGTGGAGTGTAAAATGTTTTCTTTGCGGTCCTATTTTTCTTTTGACTTCAAAAGACTTTTTATTTTTATTTACTTCTTCTTTTTTTCAGTGTTTTTTGTGTCAGGGCAAAAAGGGATGACGCTTTTGTGGTGAGAAGCAGAGAAACACTCGGTGAACTACAAAGTGTGGAGATTAACAGAGTTTAGTCTTTGGCTGCTGACAGTGTTGACTGGAGTAGAGCCGAGATTTTCAGGCTGCTTCCACAGACAGTAAGATCAAAATTAACCAAGATTTTCAGAGTGCAACATATTGCCAGGCACTTTCTTGAGTATACTGTACGTTCGCAGGGGTAAACATAGAGTTTGAGGTTCTTTCTGTGCATTTGTGGAATCACACACATTTGGAATCTAAATATTAGCTGGTTAAAATAACGGCTTCGCAAAGCAGAATGTAAAGTGAACAATGGCATTTTGGCTCAAGATATGTTGAGATGTGTGTGTGTGTGGGGGGGCTCAGTACGGTGTTCATGAGAGTGAAGATAATTTGTAATTATTTTCAGGAGCACAAAGACAAAGGCTTTTGACACTGAATGTTAATTGTTCAACTGGGTACACAACCACTTCATCATTTTGCTCACAAACAAGGGAATATGAGCGATGAGACAATGTGACATTTAACATAATAGGATACTGGGTGTCTCCGGGGGTAACAGGAGTCTTGGTTATGAGATTAGAAATGTATGAAATATACCATATACTGACATTTTCTAATATGTGTGGAGGACTGTGAAAAAAGTCTCGAGTCATTTTTTAAATATTTGGTTTCCAAGGACCCAGACTTGGTGCAAACCTGGGGTGCAGTGGTTAGCATTAGTTTGCATGTTCTTCCCATGTCTGCATGGTCTGTCTCCAGGTACTCCGGCTTTATACAACTTCATACAATATAAACAATTTTAATATTTGCACTGCACTTTTTTAACTAAACCCTATCTATCTGTCTAACTGTCAATCTGTCTCTCTGTCTGTCTAACATTTAATTAGCCAACTTTTTACTTTATTAATACAGACACCGATAAAGTGAGAAAGTAGCTAATGTTGAAATTCTTTGGCTATTGTGGTCTTCAGTGCTGCATATGAAATACTACTCTAAACAACATGAGTCTTTGATTGTATGAATATAAAAATAGTGTGATATTAGGAAATGGGTTTTAAAATTGGTAAACCTTTGGTCTTCAGGATTGGATAGAATGTTTTTAATTCAATAAATATGGATGGGTTCATGCTGAAGGAAATTTGGCTTTCATTTAGCTCTCAGTTTCACAAAGAGAAATGCAGTCCAAGTCAACACAGTCTATTTTCACTTAGTCCGAAAAATATCCACAGAGAATCAGTTGAGCCTGGAAGAAGGAATGCTTTTGGCATGATGCTCCACTTCTCAAAAGTCTCTCAAAACCTTGTGAATAGGCATCCAGGCTCATCCATTTCGCAGCCCACTTTGCATGGCACCAGAACCAAGAAAAACTCATTGAGTGCCAGACCACAATACACAAAGTACAGTTTTCTCTTGTTTTTTTTTTTTGGTTTTTTTTTTTAGTTTTGAGACAGCTGATGTTAGCTTAACAATAAGTCTCAAATGTGCTAGATAAAAAAAAAAATCCTGAAAAATCAGAGAAATAATTAAAGAATAGTGAACCCTGACAAACGTGCTTTTGCTGACTTTCAGTGGCGACTCAAATGCTTCTTTTGGGTTAGAGGAGCAAAAGACCACATCCAACACTGTTAACAAGTACAATTAGGGGTAAAACTTATTCTGCTTAACCGGAGATTAATGCTGTTTAAATAATTAGATACGTGATTTATTCAATGTTTTGTAAATCAGAAGGGCAGTTATCATTTAGAAAGTTGATACTTTAGATTACAGTTTATATATATATCTGCAATATATATATATATATATATATATATATATATATATATATATATATATATATAATGGATTTGTTCTTTTTTGCGGGGGGGTATTGATTAGCTCGATATTGCAAAGTGGCAACCACATGAGCACAGTGAAAGAACCAAATTTTTTACGGTATAGAACTTATTCATCTGCTTTTATACACATGGGAAGGAGGGGGTGAAAAAAACTAGACTAGCAGAACGGACTGTTTCAGTATTGTTGGCAGTTGTAAGGTGAATTTCTTGTATAGTGTATAATAGCAGATTGACAGTTCCTTACTTCTCTCAGACTCCGTCATTAGCTTTTCATGCACTTGATTAAACAACTGTAGCAGTTTCTAAACTGTCATTCGTCATTACATCTTGTTTTGTGGGTATTGAGGCCAAGGCCGACTGGACTCCAGACGTGCCTAATTACACTGTATATTATATCAAAGTGTAATCCACAGTCTAACACTTGCTCTTTGACCTGGAAATATAGCACTATATTTCCAGGCAGACATGAGCCTCCAGAAAGAAAAATAAATAAGGGAAGGCATGCACAGATCTGACAGCGAGTAGTCCTCGTGATATTTCGTGATCTCTTATAATAACAATAAAAAAAAGAAGAATTTGATAGGAGTCCTTTTCTCCCCTTCATCCCATTTATCACATACACAGGCAAAGACGTTTTTCTTTCTTTCCTTGCTTGTATGCTTGACACTGTAATTATCTTGGGGATTTACAAGCAGTCACAAGGCAACTCTGAGGTTGCGCCCAGACAAAAACACTTAAAGGCATTTCGGTCATTGTGGAGTGGATGAGCCTTTGAATGTGTTTGACAACAATATTGTTCTTGTCTTAGTAGTTGCTTGTCTGGAGATTCATCAGATTTTAATGAAAAAAAAAAAACATTGCTAGTGGACAGCCAGCACTCAAGGCTAGCACTTGTTTCAGAGGCAAAAGGTTTGAACCTGCCTGGATCCTGTGCAAGTGTTTTCTCAGGGAGATAGGAATTTTAGGTTCACTGGTGATTCTACATTGACTGTAAGTGGGGATTTGAGTCTAAGTTACCTCTCAATGCCAGCTGGCTCCAGCCCCCACGCCCTCTCAACCTTTGCCCACTAATCCCCTTCCCCATGATCCTTGTTAGATAAGTTAATATATTTGTGTAGATTAAACATTACAAGAAAACAAAGGCCGTTGTGTGAGGTTGTGTAATGAGTGATAATATTAGCCTTTTCGTACATAAGTTTGTACATAAGTATAGTGTCCACACACTATACCATTTTTAGCTTGGAAAAAAAATGAGTGCCATGAAATATGTAGGGCAGCAATCCTACTTTCAGTATTTAATTATGGATCCTTTAGCTTATCTCCCTCTAGAAAGGACAGCATCATCTCCCATTTCATGCTACTCCACAAGCGGAGATTCACCCTGCCTGGCAGCTCTGCTTGCGCTGCAGCGTCACATAGAGCCGTCGCACACTTGAACCCACACATCCACTCCCACATGCACAGACACACACTCGCTTTCACCTTGTCAGCACTTGCTCCAGATGAATCTTGATGGATAAAGCTTCCATTAACACATTAGAGTGTCTATATCCATGTCAGTGCAGCTGCGCACCTCACGCATGTGCTCCCTCTGTACACACTGCTCATCTTTCCCCTGCAGGTGGAGCTGAGCTTGTTGCACAGCAGCAACAGCAGCAGGGTGAGCTGTGATTAGGCGTTTGCTCATGATGATGTAAAATCAATTCAAAGAGGCATTAATGTGTTTACTGAAGAAAAGTAGCTATTTTCCACATCCTAAAGATCACTTTGTTCACTGAGGTGAGTTCAGCTGTCTAATGTTAGTTCTTAAGGTTCCTTCTTCATGCCTCATTAGCATTGCTATTGTGTGATTGGAGGAGATGAGCTTTTACTCTGCTTTTGACTTCAACCCAGGGCTCATTACTCCTGCACTCTCGCTCGCTGTCCATTTTGACTTTATTTTCACACACACATGCAGTTTGGGGCAGATTATTATAGAAACCTGTAGTTCTCCCATCATGCTGTAGTTCTATTAAATAAATACAGGACATATGCTTAGAAACGTATTCACGTAACTTAATTGTATGTGACTATTTACTCTGCAGCCCTACAGACATGTAATTTGGACAGCAAGTGGATTCCAGCATTTAAGAAATTTCATTAACAGATTTGTTGGACGTCATTTTACACATCGCACAATCTGTCATCAATAGATGCAAATACAGTCAAACACAATAGAATTTTTAAAAAGCAGAAAACAAAGCGCCTTTCATAATTTGGAACTGCCAACGATGGCTGACACTGAACCACATCGCTCATCATTTCACAAGATGCCAGGATCTCATCCGCCCACTTGCACGCGTCCTTGGAAATACATATACACAATTACACAGACATGCATCTCTTTCTTCAAATAAACACACTCTCCACCCCCTCTATAATCTCCATCCGTCACTCAGCGGGGAAAGACATCCTGATCCTCCTCCAATGAGTTGCTCTCCAATATGGAAGGACGCAGTGTATCAAAGTGCAAGGGAGGAGTATATACTTGCACTTTGATACATCGATAGCTCTGTTTAAGCCTTAATAAATACGCCTACAGTGCAATTCACAAATTTGATCTTTATATGTAGTATTAGAGTTAAACAATGACAAAATGTATATTGCTTTTAAAATAATTAGATAATTCCTAAAGATAAGCTCATGTACAAAAGTAGCTGCAATTTCATGAAAATTGTTTTGGGTTTTTTTTTTCCTCCCGTCGTTGCCTCATTCTCTGCATTTACATTTTCTCTTTCTCTGTGTCTCTTTAGGTGAGTCAGTAATGCAGTAGTGTGTGGTGAAACCTTCTTCTCTGAAGCACTGGGTTTGTAAGTGATGGGAAAGCATTCACAGTGTTTATTTTCAGTAATGACAGGTTCACACTTATTTTGGAAACTTTCTGAGTATGCCATCAAATCTCAACTTTTTCAGTTCCTCAAATTAATTCAAAAAGTCAGAAAAAAATGTAAAGCCAGAAGCATTTCACCTCTCTTTCTAAATACATATAAAACTGCAAACCTGGTCTCCCCAACCACTGCCAGGAAGGTTTTATAAGGTCTAGTAGTTCTGGCAGGTCTTGTTGACAGGAACCTGCACTGCTTCATGTTTGGTAGAAATGTTCAGTTTGTCTCTTTCAACATGGGTTAACCAGGAAAGATCACCAAGCAATATCATGAAGCACACAGCTTGACATCTCAGCAGCAAATAAAACTTTATAAATCCTAGGAGATGCCACTTTTCTCTTACTGCCAACGTTATATGCCCAAAAGCAAGGAATAAGGAGTTCATGTCTCCTTTTCTCTGTTTCCACTTGTATTTGGGAGCTCAACTACTGTAAAGACTCTTGGTGTGGTTGGTGTCATCTAAATAAAAATCATTTAGTTGAAGGTGGTGGAGATATCCATAGATTTTAGTGATTCCAACCTGAAACTGTGTTTTAATTTTGATGTGATGATAGGCTGCATAGCTTCAGGATAACAGCTCTTTGAAATAGTGCTACATGGCAGGTGGCATCTACTGTTTGAGCTCCTAGTGCTAGTTTTTCCAGTTCAGACATGGCACCCTAGTCAGCTCTTGGAACAAACAGAAATACAGTGATTATTTCTGCCAAAATACATTTGTTAACACTTTGCTTCAAAAGTTCTCGCATTGTGATTTTTATCACTAAAGAATGTCGTGTGCAGGCTGTGACATTTACTTTCCTGTTCTCTCGGGATTTGTTGGTACAAACATGAAGTGGAATGATATCAGCTTAAAAGCCTCATGTGATCACTTACTGCTATTTGTACAGAGAACTGCACATGTATTACAAGGTTTCTCTCATCCTATTTATAACTTTAGTAAATGCTATGCTCCATTAAAACGCTCATTTCTATTTTCCAATACCAGATGTTCCTTTCAGTATTTTTGTAAAAACACTAACACGGTTAGTTTTAATAGCTTGAAAGTCAGTAATTGGTATAACCACCTGTATTCTTTAATCGTCACCTGACCTCTGTTAGGCAAGCTTTTTCGTCATTTCTTTAGTCCTCAGGGGAGATATTTAAAGCTTTTCTTTGGAAGGTTGCTGCTTTTCTTTCCCCTTCTCTGTAAAATGATTGCACATTGCCTCAGTAATGTTGAGGTGCAAGGCTACTGGTCACCGATTGTGCATTTTTTCCCTCCATGTATGCTTCTACTGCATTGGCAGTGTGTTTGGGATCATTGATATCATATTAGAATTTAAGCAGTTGCCATTTCTGTATTCATAGTTCTGTCATTTTCGACAATATCCAACACCACTTGCCGACATGCAAACCTTGACAAAGCCTCCACTTTGTTTTGCAGATGGTTGTTGACACTTATTGTGTGCGCCTCTCTGCTGCCCTTGACAAAAACCCCAAACTTTCAAATTTGGATTCATCACTGACTGAATTTCAGTCCAGTTCTAGTGTAATCTGGCATATCCCCGATTCCCTTCCTTAAGAATGGCTTCTTGACAACCTTTCTTCCATTAAGACCATCCCTGATGATGCTTTGGCAGCTTAAAGGCCAGAGGGATCTGTCAGGCCTTTGCTGCATTTGTTCCTTTGTCTTATGGACATGAAAAAAAATATTCCTCTGAAAATGGGTGAAAAGGAGGCTAAGTGTCAAGACTTTGGACATTAGTGTTCACCACTGCAGCCCAGGCCCTCAAGACTCAATCTCCTCCAGCTCCTTTGAAAGTTTTTGAAGACCCTGATAACTCCATAGCCAAAGGAGTTTCTTTGCCACCACACAGCTATGTGATCACAGCCTGTCAACATGCCCCTCTTAGCTAGTATGCTGTGCAGGGGCATTGTCCATGATAGACAGCAGTTTGTAAAAGGGCCTCTCTGCAACTGATCCCAGCTCACTCAGAGTCTTCTCTCATAACCACGGTATTTAAAAATAGTAGGCCACTCTCAGAATGCTCACAGTAGAGATAATACATCATTTCTAAACCATATTTCATAATTATTTTCATAAAGATGAAGAGTAGCCACAACCGGTCCCATGTGGTCTTTGATGGATTTTTCAGTGATGAATAAAGACATAACAGTCATTCTTCTCCCCGTTTCTGCTTATAAATTTGAGACTGCTGACAGCTGTTCCTCGGGTATTTGTCTTGATATCTGTAATACTAGATAGTACTGCTTATTTTAGATCCATACCACTCAAAATAAGGTCCTGCATTAATAAAAACTTGACGTTTCTCAAAAAAACACCAAAAATCTTTCAACTCTGCTCTGTCCCTGGCATTTACCAGGTAGAGCCCATGCATCAGTATTTAGAAAATGTTTTTTGTTTTTTTTTACTTGAGGTTTTCTTTCTTTCTTTTTTTTTTTTTTTACATGCAAATGATGTTTGGATGTAAGAAAACTCCTGTTTTGTTCCATGAGCCCTCTTCATTTCTCGCTGGTGATAGTAGCATTAACATAGTTTGTATTCCCGAAGTTGCCACGTGCCTTTCTGCCTTACTAGATGAAAATTTGGAATCATGCTGTTTGAAGACTGTGGCCAATATTTATTTTTCCATGAATCTGTATTTCTTGTATGTCAAACACACACATCCACAGGGGCTTAAAAAGTACAAGTAGAAAAGCTGCTTTCGACTGCTCCCTTATTCACAAGGGGTTGCCACAGCGGGTAGCTCCGCATGTTTGATTTGGCAGAGTTTTACACGGGATGCCCTTCCTGACGCAACCCCAAAGGGATTTGTGTCTCCTCCCAGAATCAAACTGGGGATCTTTCACTTGTTAGGCTCCACAGTGGAGTGCGTGTACTTGCTGTGCTTAAAAAAATACAGGTAAAATAAAATAAAAGTCAGATATACAATAAACTTAACTGAATCTTCATCGCCATTAAACTCTTATAAAGTTTCAACAGATAGCAGGGAAAAAATAAAATAAGAATGACGTTTTTTTGCTCCCCCAGAGGGGAGCAGGTTCCCCAGAGTGATGTGCGCAGGTTTATGCCCCCAGCACATGGGTAATTAAATGACAGACACATACAAAAACAAAAGTTTAAGCAGGTCTCATATCTTTTATTTGTATCTGATTTTCTTTTCATTATCCCCCCTTCTCTTCACCAAGCCCAGCTTAATGATACTGAAAGGCTGAGCTCAACCCTCTATAACCTCATTCTATCCACCAGGACATTAGCAGCCCCTCCCAGTGCCCTCTGTCTTCTCTTCATACTCCTCTCTTCATGAGACGCTAAGGCACACAAGCGCTTTCATAAATAAGCAGCATTTCCCTTCCACATACACACACACACAGGCCGTTGGGCAGACACATGTACAGACACCTTCCCAGCTGTCTCTAGTAAAACATTAAGCACCCAGACTTTTGATCATGCAGAGTGCGCCTGACTACTGAAATAGTAACGAATGAACCTCCAGCAAAAGTGAAACTGTTGTCCCATCTCGGTGTGCTTTGATTGGATCACATAGCAGGCAAATCCGCCATCCCTAAAAAGGCTGCCATGCAGTGAACTCCAGCTGTAGCAAAACACACGCATCTGGTTTGCATTAGCACAGTATTACTCATCTGGGATACATGTCTGCTCTTGCAATGGAGACCACCCTTCTGTTTTCTCCTTTTTTAAGTGGTTACTGGAGTCATTAACTACTGGTTTGGCTCATCATAAAATAGAAAGGAGAAAAAAAGAATGACTGACTGGAAAAGACCAACAAAAGTCATTTTAAATTTAACTTATTGGGAAGAGCTTGAAGGAGAGGGTGATGGGCTCTAGAAACTGGCTCACAGACTGTTTATGGAGTGTCACTTATAGCCTCGTGTTCTTTCATAAAGATATATAGCATTAATATGTGATGTGCCCTCTGTTATGCTATAGGGCTTCCTTTCCCCCAACTAGTTTCTGACCAAAAGAAACCTCTTGTTTTGACTCTGCCGTTTCCATTGCTAGATACTCTAGACTGCCCTGATTTGCACAGGCCAGTGAACAAATACTGCGCTCAAAAGTCAGTGAAAGACTTGAGCACAGAGTTGTGCATTTCTTTGTTTTTTTTTGCTTTTTTTATGAACACACGATATAATCACAGAAACAAAGAACAGACTTTGAAAGCTGTCAGATCTCATCGCCCTCTCTGCCAGTTTCCCTTCCTCCCTCCCTTTCTTGTGTGATGTGTCACATTCTGGGGTGTAAACAACCTCTACACTGGCTCAGGACTAGCATAGCCTCCCTTTGCAAGAGCTGTCACATCATTTTAGATGGCACATTAGATTGTGAACACAAGTGCACGCACGCACGCACACACACACACACACACACACACACACACACACACACACCCATACGCACACACACAGCAAACCCACACAACTCTCAGTTTATTGGAAAGACCTAACCCTATACAGCAGTTGGCGTGTCTAGACTCTACTAAAGCAGTGAAAAACCGCATCAAACACACTCAAATCCATGAAATGCACTAAAAAATCAATTTAAGTACCCCTTAAATGTTGCCTTTAGTGTATCTGAAAAATTTTAAATAAAAAAACAAAAGGAAAACCACTCAAAATTCAACTCGTATGTAGTTGAAATGAGAAGTGACTAACGTACTCAAATTTACTCTGTTTTAATGAAATGGAAATTATACTTAATACTTGAGTAAGCTCATATGTCAGTGTGCAAATTGAAATCAGCTCATTAAGTGTAGTGGGCTACTCTTAAATCAGTATGTAAATCAAGAAGCATCGCGATGGTTCCACATGCGCTTTATGAACACACACCCTCATTCTTCATTTCACTTCGATTATGCACGCCCTTTGACTCGGGGTATAGGTGTGTTGTTGAAATTAGACTGGACTTGGCGCACAGAGCAAAGTGTTCAGCAAGAAGTTAGCCGAGACAGCTAAAGAGAAGACAGGACGACAAGCGCACAGAGCCAGAAAGTGTGTACAGTGTGTATGAACACAGCCGTGTCTCTGTGACTATGTCTCAGAGGTTTACCTCAGTCTGTAAGAAGAAACCAGCAATAACAGAGCTCAGAAACCCGCAGCTCGTGTCTGCAGCTCAAGCCAGCAAATAACTGGGCGATATTGTTTTGTGGGTGCACTATAGGGCACACGTTTGAGACATGACACGGAGCGAGATGGTGGAGCAGTCAGAGCGACTGTCCTGTTTATGAAAGGTCACAGATTTGAACCTTGCACTAGTCAGCTACACACACACCCTGCCATTCCCCTGCCTACTCACCGAACCCTGCATGTGCTGGGTTTTTTTCTTCAGTTTTATTCATTTTACAAAAGTATTATTGTAACAGTTTCAAAACCTAAATGTGTATGCGAGTGCACATGTGTGCACTGATCTACACATAAACACACACACACGCTTATTTTTATCAGGTTTGATTTTTATACTTGTGTACTTTTCATCTTCTACACTATATGAAATATTCTGCAGTCCACAGTTATTCCAAGAAATGTTGACGCCATGGAAGAAGTTAATACGCTGGTACTATTTTTATCTTGTTACAGACTTTAACAATATTATATAAAACATGTACTAGCTTTATAAAATAGAAAAGCAATCAGAACAAAGGTGGTCAGATTTTCTCCAACTAATTCTGTATTGCTATAATGAACTTTGGTATATCTTTTACTGAAGCACAAAACATTGTGCTTTAAGGTGTAGTTTCTAGTTTTGTTTCTTGGTGGTTATGGAGGAAAAAAAAATGTGGCTGCTTCCCTTTGGAAATACAGTCGTTGTTATTTTATATCTCTGGATATAAAACTGTACTGTAGGAGAGCACACGGGGGTGCACAGCCTATTTCTCAACGCGTTTATTTTCCAGAATGGTCCCCATATGTGTCCCCGATGAATTGCTCAAGATAAAAGTAGAGCCTTTTGGTGGATGTAAAAAGAAGTTAGATTGAGTGGGTGGAAACTGTGGTCTGGACTCTTGGCTTTGTTGCTGTTAAATATGGGTTTGAGAAACACCACAAATTGAGAGTCCAGCCTTTATATTAGATCATTCTTGGGCTCACTGGCACAAAAGCATAGTAATGAAAAACACACCGTTCTATTCAGACGCACGAATGCTGCACTTTGTTTTGCTCTGTCTCCTTCTTTCAGAAACAAATCTACATAAAGCAGATACTTCAGACTTCTTGTATGACACTGGAGGAGAGCGTTGACTGATCCTAGCCGTTTTGAGGAAGCGGATGTATTATTTGGCTTCAGATCTGAATTGAGGTTTTTTTTAAGTAACATGTTATTAATTTGTTTATTCCATGAGCCCATGTTGTTCTAAATTCTCTAAATGTCTCCCATATTTGCTCTTAATTACCTCTTATACAACAAATGTACAGGCTAGCTCCTACACACAGACTGTAAAGATGTCAACAGCGTGCTGTGCTGGTTTCCCAATTTCACTGGTACAAAACTGAGATCAAACAAGGCACTGATAGGAATTTGACCTCAAGGGAGCACGGACTCCCTAGGGAGGATTTTACTGTGGTCCAAGTCAGAGCCAATAAACTCTCCGTTCAAACAGGGCGATGACACTGACAGATATTTGTGTATGTTCTCGTATGTGTGTGTAAGCTTCCCATGCATGTGCTCTTTCTCACTGGCTCCAAAAAGTATTCTGTGACACTTTAAGATCAAAGAACCCAGAAATTGGCACTTGTGAGCAAGCATTTACCAGGCTTTGATGTTAAAAAAAAAAGAAAAGAGCTAAAAAGCTAACAATCTGATGGGGTTAGAGATAGGTTGAGGAGAAAGTATTTAGTGTTTGAGGTTAAGGAAAGTGGTAAGGGTGGGAAAATGAACTAAAGTCAAACAATTGTCCTTAACAGAACAGAGGTGCGTGGGCTCGTACACAGTTTTTCTATTGATTTTTATCTTTGTGTAACAATCTCATGAATCCTTAGAGGGGGGTGTTACTGTCCTCTGCCCCACCAGGGCCCACATTGCCCTGCGTGGAGAATGGAGGTTTGGGATTGAGGCCAAAAGGTTGATTGCATTAGTGACTTCTATCAGGATTCATTTGAAGACTGGTTTAGAAACAAAGTGATGGTTTTTGAACTTTGAGGGTGACCTTAACATTGGGGTGTCCATGCAATCTTATCCACTGGGACAAGTGTGTGTGTATGTATGTGTGTGTGTGCACGCACCCGTTGTCCACAGAAGTTTCTCAAGATCACATATCGGGCAATGTAAAGTTTTTCCTGTGGCTCTTTATCTCTCTAACTAATTTCAAAATTAACTCATGAATTATTCGCAAAAGCAAGTTCAAATAGTGCAACACATTTGTTTAAGATGCGATCTGGCAAATAGATGATAAAAATATGCAAACTAAGGAGAAACAGATGACAGAGGGGGTTTTGAGGACACACAAGGAGGAGAAGTGAATCAAGAAGAAGCCTCATAGCAGTCGAAGTGAAAAGAAGTGGATGAGGGAAAAGTATAAAACACTGTAAATTCTCTGTCTTAACAGCGATCATAAAGAAGGCACTAAATTAAAGGACAGCAAAGTGGAACTAATGTGAGGAATGCTCTGTTCCTTTGTTTCATGGTTGTTATAATGTCACTAGGAATTAAGCACTGCCCTGAATTTTGTTCTCATATTGTTACCGAAAGTCAAACACATGAAGTTCTCCTTGTTTGCAAATCAGCACATCATGCCTTCATATAACTCACAGTCTTGTAAAAGTCTGAAAAATCTGAAAAGTAAGTGATCAGTAAGCAGTGTTTCAGTTTCAGGTCGCTAAAATCAGGCATATTTTCCACACCTTTTCCACACAACTCCTCTTTGTTAACCCCAGTTATAAGTGTTACGTGACGGAGAAAAAGCGCAAGAGAGGAAAGCGTGTCTCGGGAATAGTGTCCTACTTTGAAATATGCACTAAAATGCATTTCAGACTGCATCCATCCCAGCTCGTTACATCCCTGGCTTGCCTGGATGTGATAGGAAGCTGCGCTGGATTGCAACCTTCAGGTTTGTCCTTCACAAAACAATAGCTCTAACAATCTTGCTTTCCACCGCTAGGTCCGCGGTAACAAACTCCCTCTGTCGCGTGCATGCTTGCTCAAGTGTTTGCAAACACGCCGAGACATTTCCCTGAGACCGCAGATCAAAGCACGTGTCACAAGCATAAAATCACAGTTTAGTCATTGTTGTTGTTGCTGTTTAGATACATTGTTCTCGACTTGATTTTTTTCTTCATCCCCCTCCTTCCTCTCATCTACTCTCCGACCATCTTTATTTTCTTGTATGTGTTTGATGGATGGGCTTCTGTATCATATGAATAATACTAATGTAGGCCCGTCTGCATGCACTGGTTCTATCCTTGAAAACTGAATGTGTCACTCTCACTTTTTTCACTGTGTGTCTCTGGGTGTATGACAGCACTCTTTAGATGTTACACCCCCCACCCCTCTGCCTTCTAGGTTTATGTATAGACTTTCTGAATCATTCGTTCTATATTCAAACGGCCGTTCATCACACTAGATCATGTCCGCTTTTGGAGTGAAACAAATAAATAACACATCTGAGTCCCTTTCTTATTGTATTTAGTCTTTATTTTACTTTTTCAAGTCCTAGCTCTTTTCCTTGTTATTTTTCTAATTCTCCTTCTGTTTTTTCATGATATCCAGTTCCCAAATCGTCAGAACTCTTACCCCTACCAAGTAGCTATTTCCACAAAAAAAAAAAAAAGGCTCTTATTCTTTGTCCCTGATCCCTCCCTGACTATGTGAGTGTGTGACTCTAATACTAAATGAGCCACTTTTCATTGCTAGGAGATAAAAGATGGACAGGGACAAGTCGTACCCTGCTTTCTTACTCCCTCCCTCCTTATCTTGTCGCTCTTTCTGTTCGCTCTCTCTCTCTTTCCCGCTGTCCTCCCCACTGAGCCGTAATCTGGCTAATGTTGAGTACACAAATTTGTTAAGTTCGACTGCGTTTCTTCTCATCTGTGTGTGCGCACATACACAGGAACAGGGTGCGCTCACAGATGCATTCTTTGGCCAGGATGTGATCACGCATACACCTGGTGCATTTACACGTTGTTTGTCTCTCCATCAGCCGTCCATGTGCTGCTGAGGGCGAAAGATGTGTGTCATGAACCCTCCATAGCTGGCCAGCTGATTGTTGCCCATCTGCATTTTTGGAAAGCAGCACATTAACACTCGGGGAAACAACACAGGCCCCCAACAGCTCTCTCTCCTGCCTGCTATTAAAGGAGGAGTGAAGCTGAACATATTTTTATCCGACCTGTAAAAAGCTCAATTTTTACAGCCTTTGGATCTTTTTATGGGTCATTTGCACACACTGTGGGTGTTCTTGTTTCTTGGTATCTACAGTATCTCTTTATCACCTTCCCTCAATCACTCTGTCTATTTCTATTTGTCTTTGCTACACCAATTACTGCAACTCTCAAATCCCTTTTGCCAGCCTTCCCTCTCTTAGCTGTCTATTCTCCTCTTTCACATTCACTTCAGTCCCATCAACACGTTTTTTTCCAGCCGTTCCTTCCCTCCAGTGTGTTTTCTCACCTATTCTTCACAGCACCATCTTTCAGTTTTCTCTCTCTCTTCACTCATCTCTCTAGCTGCGATGGTACAACTGTCCCCTTGGTCTTTGTGAGCCTATCATTAGGGTCCATTAAGGTTTCGGCTGCTCTGCGGAGAATCATGAAAACACTCTGTCACCTTCAGTGGAGAAATTTGGTGGAAGATATTAGGGAAGCGAGAAAATATCAGATGGAAATAAGAGAGAGCAATTGAATTGAAATGTGGAAAAAAAATCCCTCTGCTCTGTTGTGACCATTGTGAAGACTTAACAAGAAAGGTGCCTGTGAACTGGCTGATTAAGAAAAAGGATTACATCAGTGTGACAACAGGATGATAATGCACATTTTGTGTTAAACGTGGCAACATAATGGTGAGGTGCACATTATCATCTGGGAAAGCATGGCCGTCACTTCCTACAGATTATGCAACTTAGCGACTGTAAAATATAACTCGTGGATTTCAAACACATGACTGCTTAAGCATTACATTTGTTTCCAGCAGCGCTGAGTCAATGCACAAACAATGCTGTCGAGTTGCACTTGAGTTACAAGCACGCACATAAATAAATAAATAAATTGCATTTGTGCAGTGTACTATGTCTGTAATATATGTCAGGTTACATGAATCGGTATGTGTGTCTGTGAAAGAGAGAAAGTGAGAGAGGGAGAAAGAGATCTATCAAAATGACACTTAAAAGCTTGTAGATCCGTGAACTGCTCAGCCAAAGTGGAGCAGAAGTCCCTTAGCTCATGCCTGGCACTCACACATCTATTTTAATTTTGCTGCTCACTGTCAGTCTTGCCTGACTAACATGTGATCAATATAGGCAGACACCCATGTAATTATGATAGATTGGATTTCTCAGAGCATGAAACTTGTGACGTGGGGCAGGGGGATTGTGACATGTTCAGTGTGATGGTAGGTCTGTTCTCATTAGACAGCACATTCTTGTTTCCAGAATGTCTGCAGTTCAGCACGGTCTCCTCCTTCTGAACATCAGATCAGTCACACTAGTCCAGCTGGATAGTCTATGGTCCAATTACAAAATAAGGGCCCAAAAAATGGACACTCTCGGGAAAGATTTAAACATTTCTGCTCACTTTTGTATCATTCTGTCATGTTTTCAGGTGCAGGTAGACGAGGTAGTGATTTGTGAGTTTATTCCATGCTCTAGAAAAAGAGAAATGAACAACAAAGCAGAAGGATAAGACAACAACCCCAATTTAGGTACAGTACAGTGTTCACAACCATGTTGTTTAGGATTACCTTACATATTTATCACCTAACGTGAGCTCAGTTGTCTCAGGTCTTGGATGAGAGCATGAGTAAGTGAGTAAGGCTTTCAGACAGAACATGCTACAGTTGCATCTGAGTTCAGAGCACAATTCAGGGGAAGTCATAGGGGAGAGCAGTAAATTCAAATCTTTTTCATTACCCACAGTAAGATACTTTAATAGATTTGTAGAGCTGTTGGGGAGGAACACATACAGGAGCTATGTTTACACATGACGCCTACCTTTAACAAACTACCTGCCTCTTAAATACACACCTGACATGTCTGCTTGGTCCTGTGGGTATCCTTCATAGCGTGCAAGTTCAATTAATTTGAATTGCTTCAGTTGCTGCATGAGCTTGCTCAGCAGTAGTGACATCATAGCTGAAAGCTCCTTAAGTTATAAAGCCAACAAAAAGTTCTAAAGGCAAAAACTTCCATTTGTGGTTTGATAAAAAAGAAATCCCCAGGAAGCACTCCTGATATTTAGAGTCAGGTTGTTGCGCGGTCTACGCTCAACCTCCAAATGCGTGATTCCCCCTTTGTGTATAAGTCTAGACACAAAACAGCAAACTGTTTTAGGTCAGATGACCCAATCGATACACAGGCGAGCAGTGGGGTTAAAACAACAGAGATGCTGTGACAGAGTCGTATCATTAAGCGCCATACAAAGAAACGGTAAGATGTTAAAATCAATTATTTTTTTAAACTAGACAAATGTGAGACTACAAACTGCAGACAAGTTGCAGACATATAACAGAAGTGTAGATGAGAGGATGTATTTTACTTCAAAACTTTCTCCAGATCATAACCAAATTATTGATGAGAAAAAAAGAGTTCTAGCTCGAGTATCGCTTTACCACGTTGACGACATCGACGTGGCCTTATATTGAATTCATACAGCTTTATGTGAGTGTGATATGGAAAGAAAGCAGCTTGAGCTGTGTGGGGAATTTGACATTTTCTGTAGCAGCCCACCTCCACAAAGGCAGAATGTTTTTGTTGTGTAGAGTTTGATAATACAACAAAAATGCAACATTTCCTATGCTGACAAGCAAACATCACTGAATAATTCAAGCAAAGCATTTGCCAATCAACACACAGTAGCGCCAGTAAAAACATGCAGATTATTTCCTCTGTTTGAGTGGACTCCAGCAGGCACTTTTGATGCTGGGTTGGCACTGAGTGCATTTATCCAGTGAATAACAAGCAAGTCACACTTGTTTAGTTTACAAGAAGTGCAAATCAAATTTCATATGTCAGTCACAAGCGCCCAGTTTAAACAATGTTCAGTACTCAAATAAATTTTCAAACTATGTTAATTTGCGCTGCACGGCTAGTCACTGGTGGCCCAAATCAAGTGAGAACTTCACACAATTAATTTGCCCTGGCTGCTGTAGAAGTTACAGATTTTGGTAATTATAGTAATTAGAATAGTCTTAGAGGTTTTACGTTTACAAAAATTATTTTAACCGGACCTAAAAAAAAATAAAAAAATCTGGTTTGCCCAGAATAACATTTTGGTAGTCTTAATAAAATAACACAGTGGAGAGGAATGAATGTTATTGTTAGATAAAAACTCAAATTACTGCCTTGCCAATGTTCACCAAGCTGTCATGTTTCAGATTATGAGTCTGTCCATATTCATCTAATTTAGGTAGTGAAAATTTTCTTGCAAGCTTAGCTTCTTTTCCCAAGTTATGGAGTTCAAAACAATCCAGAAAGTAATTTTTCACAACATTTTACTGCTGCATACTGAGTTATAAACGTGGCCTTAATCTAATTTCCTGACCTATTAATGTTTCAATAAATAGCGCATGACATCTATCCTTGTTAACAATTCATAGATAGATAGATTTCACATTTAAAGTTATTTTATGTTTTTATTGTCATGCCTGTCACCGTTGTACTGTAATTGTTTTCTTCTGCTTTTGCTCTGGTAGTACTGAAGCGACAATCTGCTGTAGAACTGGCCAACATGAAAGCAACCATATTTTTTAAAAATGCAAAGAAACATGAATTTCGTGCTGAGTGCCTGCGTAGCACTCATCTGTGAGGAGGAAAACGTATTCATGTGTAGTTTTAGTTTTAAAAGAATATGAAAAAGCATGTCGCTGAGCTATCTCTGTCTACATGATTTTGTTTTCTATCACTGATATGTCGTGGGAGGTAATTCTTTTCATACAAATGTTCCTGACAGGAGAAAGTATAAAGCAGTACAGTAAGGATAGTTTATCAGTTAACATAATATAATATGTGTGTAAAACCTTTGTGTAACACTGTTTATTTCTAAAGCACTTCTTCAATTTTCTTAAAGTGGACTGCGGTAAAAAACATGTAATATGTATCCATATTGCTTCAGGCTTTTTCTGTGGAAAATCGTGGATCTTTATCACATCATCCTTCAAATGTCACAGTTTATTTTGTTGCTGTGTGTGCTACATAAGTGCCCCCTTGCACAACCATACAGTTCGCGAGTATATACTTTCCTTTGTCCTTATTAAGCAGTTGTTGATTTAGAAAAACTGCAAAGTTCACAAGAGTGGATACGGCAGGTTATGGGAAAGATTGAAAAAGCGATTCAAATACTCGTCATGAGTACGGGAGGGTGAGGAGAGCTGAGCTGAGGTGATGCGTCAGCTATGCTGCCAGACAGTGAAGGTTCACCTCAGCACCCCGCTAAGAGGGTGTTGGGCACAGGTAGAGAAGCTTGCTGTTCCCCTGTCTGACTCTGTCACAGCCTCCCTATGGGAATCTGCCATGTGTCAGCAACCTTAATTACTACACCTCATCTCCTCAAAGATTAATGATGCCTCTCTTCTCCCAATATTTATCATCTTATCCACTCATTTACATTCTGCTGTGCGCGTACTGTATGTTTGTGGGCCACTGGTTGTAAATGCGTGCCATTTCGCACAACAGTGATATGTGTAAACTTGATTTTGTTTTAATGTAGTTGTGATCGTCTGCTAAGATTATTTGTGTGTATACGCAGTAAAATTAAGTGAAATGTCTTGAAGATGGAGCATGCTGTTAAACTCATTTGTTTTCTTAATTACCTGCCATGCCCCAAAGCTCCAGTTTGCTTCCGTGCTTAGGGCCTGCCCGGTGAGGCTTTGTTTCAGCTTTTGTTAGTATTATTCCTCGTTTTATTATTAGTCTTTCTGTTTCATGCTGCTTGACATTTGTGTTTGAGTGTCAAATCTGTCTCTCAAATGTGTGCCAGTGCATACATGTTTAAAGACGCTGTTTTGTGTATTGTCGACTCTCTGGGATTGATGGCATGTGTGTTTGTGTGTCAGCTACAAATAATAATGCATGCTGTTAACGTCTAGATATTCCCAGTGCAACAGCTCAAACTGGAGCAAGCATTCACAAACCATTTTTAGAAAGAGAGACCAACAAAAAAGAACAAGGCATAATGTCTAAAAGGTCAAAGGGGTGTCTCTGTCTCTATCCACTCCTGTTTGCTTTATGTAATATTTATATTGTGGCTTCCCTGGCCCCCTCCCTGTCTAATCCACATACCATGACCAACCAGCCAGATCCACCCATGTTGCTTAAATGCCAGTAAACTACAACCTAGTGTGGGGACACTGCTCTGTTATGTAATTGTTCAGTTTAAAGGTGATCAAAAGCTGGCTATCCTTGTCTTGGTTACCTTTATACAGCTATCTGAATGTATAATGTCGGTCAATGGCCTAGTGGTGCATTTTCATTTAAATAATTGTCCAGCTATCATTTACCGTGAAAATAAGCCCTGATTATCATGCATAACTGCAGTTTTATCATTGAATTCCCCCTTTCTCTTCAAGTCAGCAAGTGCTCATTTTTTTTCTGAATGATGTCACAAATATAAACAAAATGTGAAAATAGCTGGGCAAGCTGCTGCCAGCCAAATCACAGTTATTAATATCAATTTATTCCCAACCTCTCGTCTTTCCTACAGTTTCTGCATAATCAAGCTGTCATCAGGCAGAAATATTGAGATGGGGAGGAAGGGGGTGGAGGGTATAAAGGGAAAAGGGAGATAAACATAGCTGAAACCTCAGGGAAAATGTATTTCTCTTCAAATTGCTCTGCAAAGTAACTGAGTGCAACACTGTATGGAGTCGGTTAGGATTTTGGGAAGTATTTGTGCTGAGTTGGTGTATGTGAAGGCGCATTAACAATAATCTTAAGGTATCTGTATGCATAATGATAACAGGCACATTGCTGGATTAAGGTGGTCAGTATGTTTGATAATATTGAGAAAAGCTTAAAATTTAGCTAAGGCAGAAAATGCAAATGTCCCTGCTGTCAAAGATGACAGTTGTGTATTGTGCTTTTTAATAATTCTTATCTCTGATTATCTAAAGCACTAACTGAGAAGGATCAGTGTGTTAATTGATTGAAGAGTCGCTAATTTACATGATAATGTGGCGGAAAAAAATACAACCCCGTGTGACAGATGACGGATGATAGGCAACTTAATTGCTGGGTAATTAAAGGAAGCAGCAACGATTTGGGTGAGGCCGTAGCTGGATTCGTATCTCTTCTCCCATGATTAAGCCCCAGATTATGTTTCTGGATGGTCATTTGAGTATTGTTTTCCAGCTTTTTGCACATTCTTTGGATGTCTTACGACAAAGGGTAGTGGCATATGTGTTAGCACAGGTCAAAGCTCGGTGATCTTATTTTGTTATTTATAATCACAAAGCTCGTAGAGTCTGAATGTGCAATATCCAAGATATACATACACATATTTACTGAGGCATAGATTAAACACGTACATTAAAACAAATCACTGAAAATGGCAACTGTTCTTTAAAAAGTCACTAGGTGATGTAGAAAAATATTCAGCTGCCTTATTTTGGGCCCAAGGAGTATTTACTTTAGAGCAGCTATTCCCAAAGTCAGGAAGTGCTGTGGCCTACTTAAAATCAGAAAATCCGATCTTCACCCTAATCATAGTACAAGAGAGAGTGATGTAATTAATTGAAAAATGTATTCAAAAAACATAAACAACACAGGCTGTTGGCTATAAATTGCTAATGCTAACCAGACATATGCAATGTGTGACCCACCTGCAGCTTCTGGGAGAAAAGCTTCCACACAAAGCAGTGTATTTAGGTCAGAGTAATATCGCAATCTAACCAATATATAAATATATAGTGAGTAATTTCAAAATACATTTCTGTCATACCTTCAGAGCCCACCAGGGCATCCCGTGTGGTCACTTTGCTCAACTCAAGAACACAAAGTCAACAATTATGCTTTATTTGAAGTGTCTTTAAAAAAAATGTGCTAATAGTCTTTTCCACAGAAGGATGTCTTATGAGTGTAGGTAATAAGTTTCATATAAACTTGATTGAACATTTCCAGCTTAACTAGAGACAACAGCACCTTAGACTGGTGCATCAGTCACTGGTGCAGTGCTACACAGCCATCACTGTCTTATATATTAAGTCCAAGATATGGTGTGAGATTCGTTTGGCTGTTGATATGGCTGTTCACCAAATTTTAACCAAGCAGACACATCCTATAGTTTGATATTCTAAACAGCATTCTAAACCAATAGAAACAGTTACTGGCTGAAATAGTCTTATTTGCCTGTGATCGTACTTAATGAATGAGTGTGTTCAGTGGTAATGGGCTATAATATGGTGCTTCCTAATGATGCAGGTGATGCCCTGATGGAAACTATTATCTGTCATCAAAAAACCAAAAGGAGTACATGACACTCATTATTATTTTTGGATAATATTTCTTCGCTTTAATTGG